>NC_051042.1:7593169-7615565 GCF_904848185.1 Acanthopagrus latus | reverse complement strand
CAAACAACAGAAACCAGAAATCAAAATCCAAAGAACACATACCATTCATGAAGAGCCTGGACACAAGCATGGACAAGAACAAACAGAAACCAATGACCGGACAAGGAGTGAGGGGAACACAGAGACTAAATACACAGACACTAATGACATGACGAGGAACAGGTGAGGAGAGAAAGGAGGAAGGAAGCCAGGTGTGATAATGAGGGGGAGGAGCACACACTGTAAAAAAAAAAAAAAGTTGAGAAAACGTAAAATATCAAGGCAACATGATGCAAGAGATTTTTGAGTTTTCTCAACTTTTGCCTACTGTTGTTGACTTAACTAAGGTTTTCAAGTTCTGACAAGAGTTCTGCCAACTTAGATCTTCTTGTTCACCTAATTAGGATAATCCTGGAAGGCTAACAAAGAAATTCTGATTTCATTGCCATGTATTTCTGCCTTCACCAAATGCAGATATTCTTGTTGAATAAACATACAATTATTCCTTCAATGCCATGCATTCCTAAATTCACCAAACACAGATATTCTTGTTGAATGATCATACAATTCTTACTCCAGTGAGTTGAAAATTTACCTATATAAATAAAGGAAAATGTATGTAATTATATTTGAAAAATGCTCAATAAATAGATATTGAATTAAACAAAGCACAACTGAATGTTATCTGAAATCTTTTTTATTTTGTTGAACACTGCTTCAAGTACATTTCAGAATGTCATGGGTAGTTGGGTCAATTTCTGTAAAAAAGTATTGCCGCTTTCTTTTTTTGGGTGCTTTGAGCACTGCAGCAGAGACATTAAAATTGAAGTCCAGAATCGAAAAAGAAAAACAAAGTATATGGAAAAAAAAGTGTCCAGCAACACATAGTCATTCATGCATACACCTTGACTGTCTTGTAAAAGCTGAACTTGACAACTTGCACATTAAATAGAATAGTGCCACAAATGATTGGCTGTGTACCCAGACACTGAAGTTTTACATGGGCATAACTATGATGAACTAAAGCAGTTAAAAGTTCTTACAAATTTTACCATCAATGAACAGGGAACTAACAGGTAAAATACCAGTTCTGCGCTTCATGTGAACAACACTTCAACAAATCTTTTAAAATACTGCATGACAAAATCTCACCATATATTGTCAACAACATAGATTCCTCTGACTAAAATTGACATTTCTAATAATGATTTATCCACTTAACCTTCATATTGTCCAACCAGGTCAAAATGACCCATTCTGTTGTGACTGTTCCCTCCTTCCTCCCTTCTTTCTTTCCTCCCTCTTTCCTTCATTAATTCCGCCCTCTTTCCTTCTCCCCCTCCTTCCTCTTTTTTCTCCCTCTCTCCTTCCTTCTTTCCTTCTTCCTCCCTGTACTTCCTTCTTCTTCGTTTCTTGACCGAAGGACAACAGGAGGGTTAAGGAACAGTTCATCTAAAAATAAAATTTTCCATTACCTACTCATCCTTGTGCCAGTTGAAACAGGCACATATACATTTTACTTGAACAATAATGAATTTTAACAGTTCAAACACTAAATATGCAACTCTTGGTAACTGGCAAATGATTACATCAGAGGCAAAGGGGTTTAACTACTGTTTTTTTACATGACTCAACTACAATGCACTTGAACAGGCTAAAGAACACAAGTTAAAGTCATGTCTGGCTTCCCCATTAACAGTCACAGCAAAAGCTTTGTTTTCAGAGACCTTATGCGCTGTGAGCATCGAGAGCCACTGAGCTAAAAAAAGATGGCCTGAATTGCTTCAAAGGTATACCTCATCTGCTTTGGATAATCAATGTTGAGGGCATACAGAAGGCCAAAGAGGTATGCCAAGGCAGTAGAGAGGTCTGGAATGTTATGTAGCATGATGTCCCCTTCCAACACAACCGCCTGGTCTCGCACAGATGTACCGGCACCGTCATCTTGTAGGATGGTGAGGATGGCAACAGATGCACCGTTCAGCACTGGTTCCAAAATGTCCGTGTCCTGAAGAAAAGTAACAGATGCATTATTGAGAGCTAAGAAAAACTAAAGACAAAATACATTTCTACTGATTTGAAAATAAACTTCCATACAATGCTGGTCATTTGACTCATGGAGGTTTTAAAAAGAAAAAGCATCTTTTTCTTGAATTAATGACACAGTAGCTTTCACCTACCAACCTTGTGATGAGTTTTGTACAAAAGTACAAAAGTTCTGCTACAGAACACCCACCAACAATGCCCAGCTGCTTCTCAGCAGAAAAAAGGGAGCGAGAGTTATAGACAACTGCAATCCTCACCATAAAGTTATCTGGACTGCACTGAGGAGGTGTATATTTCCATTTCGGATGAACTCATCCTTTAAAACATCTAATGGGAATAAGAATTAGTTTTACTTGCATAACTTTTTTTTGTACTTACCAAGCATTTCAGGAAAACCTTTGTTGCAGGCCTCTCAGTGCTGCTGTCTTTCGGTGGTACACAATGTCAGATGTCTAAGTAGTATTCAGTGGAAAACAAGCATTTCAATTAGCATAGTAACATAGTGTACTTATACACAATGCAAAATCAGAACTCTTTTATAGTAATGAAGATAAAGCACAGGTCAGACCAGTAATGTGTTTTTGCTGAAGCCAACATCTTTTTCTGTTTCTCTTAAGAGAAAAGTATATTCATACTCTTCTAAAAATGTCAGGCAAAGGAGCACTTCACTCACCTTTTCATCAAGTTTATCCAGGAGGTCTTCCATCTTCTCACCAAGAGCTCCCTTCTTAGACCGGTACAGTTTCAGCAGGCCAGGCACAAATTTGTCAAGGGATGCATTGAAAGACCCCAGGAGGTCTTTGCTCGTGATCCGATGAAATTCGTCAGATATCTAAACAAGAAAATCAACAAAATATTGCCATTTATTCAGCACAGAAAATTCCTGGGTAGCTGTCTTGTGCAGTCTGCACCATGTTCAATGCCTGGCCATGTTATCAACAGCAAAACCTACTTCAAAAAGCTCTCGTGAATACGGCTTTTACACACGAATGGAAATACCCTCCACAAAAACCAGTATCAATATGGAAATGCATATGATCATGTTACAGTGTTGCACCGAAATCTGTGACCAATCAGATTCTGTGACCTGCCTTAGTAGTCTTTCCCTAACCGCCTCAGTCTATAGAAGCCCTATTTCTACCAGTAAAAGAAAAAAAAATCCATGCTAAGTCAAAATTATGAGATAAAGTCCAAATTTGGTCGTTTTTCTCCGGGTGAAACTACTTTAAATTTTCGTCTCATAATGACTTTTTATTTCACGATTTCGATTTAGCATGGGGATTCTTTTTTCTTGTACTGGCAGAAATGGCCTTCCATAGGAGTGAAATGTTTAGGGTAAGAATATTAGGGCAGGTCAAAGAATCTAATGAGACACAGATTTCAATGTAACACTGGCAAGAGAGTGTGGCATTTGTAAACATGGACCTTGAGGATTGACAATTCAATAAAAATATGACTATTTTGACACCCATTACAGTTGCAGTAAGTGATGCACTCCTTGGGAGGACATCACATAACAAAAACACTGGCATTAAAAATTTTTGGACTGATAGTGTAGTGGGTGCAGTGTGTTGGAGTGACCCTGAGTGGAGTGGTAGCGCAAGGTATAATAAAGTTTGCCAATACATTACCCCAGCAAATACTGTACTTCTTCAATTATAGACAATCTAATATAATAACTCATGCCTAATTTGAATAGCAGAATTACTGAATACATTAGGACAGCCTTACCTCCTCAGAGGAAAACAGCGCAGGCCATCTCTCCTGGACCTCAGATACCATAGGTTGACACTCTACGACCTCTCTCCGCCTGAGGGAAAATGTCAGCGCCATCTTCTGCTGTATGACTGTCATGTTCTTTTGTTTCTTCTTCATTTCATCGACCAGAGCAACTCTTTCCTCTTCAAGAGTAGAATCATCGTGGTGTTGAGGATAATCTGGGACATGATTGACCTCTCCACGTTTGGGCTTTTTAAGGGTGAAAGGACTACCCTCTTCATCTCCCCCTTTTCTTTTCCTGTTTACATTTACCTCATTGCAACCTGCCTTACGAAGTTTTGATCTGTAGTTTCCAAGTTTGTGCTTGATACTTGCTTTCCATCCCTCGTAGCCTGTGATGCTACCTGGCTCCTTCAGACATGGATACTTGAGAACCAGTGCAGAAGCTACTGACTCAAGCTCATCTTTCTCGGGGTAGCCTTTAATTTCAAAAACTGCCTCTGCAATTTTATCCAAAATCTCAGTTTTCATGTCTCTTGTCACTGCAAGGCCCTTCTTAGATTTTTCGTATGTCGTATGCCTTACACAATTTCAGTTCAACATCATATGAAAACTTGGGGATAGGAAATGGAGAGGGCCACTCTGAGACACGCCTTAAGTTCATCTGGATAGAATCGGTCCAGCTAGGCCCAAAATCTTCAGAGTAAACACTTGCTGTGTCCTCGGAAAAGACTGAAGCAGAGGACACTGAAGAAGTGGATTGGTTAAGTGGAGATGAATCACAGTTCCACATTATATGCAGGACTGCACGCTCAGCTGGTAATTCAGATATTGCCGTCAGGTTGCATAGTGCATTTCCAAACTCTGGATCCTCAAACTGTAGTGAGAAATCACCTGGGAGTTCGAGCCTCTCTTTAAGTATATCAATCAATTGCCCCACAGATGCTGGTACTTCAGGAAGCTGGACTCGCCGGGCTTCTCTGGAGGAGAGAACTACCCGAAGTAACAAAGTCTGAAAAGAGGAGAGAGAAAAGGTGGGAGAAAATTAAGTCAAACCTGATTAGAAGACAGCTGACACCTTTTTCCAGGTTAATCTGCTGATTACGTTTGATTTGCTAATGATTTAGTCTACAAATGTAAAAAAAATTAAAATAAATAAAGCTAAAGTCTATATCCAGGTTTTCATTTCCTTGAATCACTGTACTCAACTGGCCTATACTTGGGAAAGGCCTTCAATTCATTCAGCACAAAACTAATACTTAACGAGTGGAGAAGAAGCGAGAAGAAGAGTAGAGAAGGAGCGAGAGTGTGAGAGGAGAGAAAAGAGAGGAGTTGGTGAGGAGAGGAGAGACAGGGAGGGATGAGTGGGGAGAAGAGAGATAGTAAGGAGATAGTAAGATAGTAAGGAGAGGAAAGAAAAGCGTGGAGAAGAAAAGAAAGCAAGAGGAAAGGAGTGAGGAAGGGGAGCAGAGGACAATAGAGGAGAGGAGAGAGTTGGTAAGGAGAGGTGAGAAAGTGGGTGGATGAGAGTGGAGATGAGGAGACAGGGTGGAGGGGAGAGAACATACCATTTTTGAGTTGCTTTAATGGAGAAGGAAGTTGCTTTAAGGAGAAGGAATGTCCTTGGGGTCACCATCAGCTTTCCACCAACTGTGTATGCTGTTAGAGGGTGGTAATCCGTCAGCACATCTGGATCCAGGGCAAGAAGATCTGCACAGGTGTCTTCAACAAGCTCATAAGATCTGAAATGTTCAATGTACCAGGAACTCAGTCTTTTACAAATGAATGTCACCTCCTCTGCATTGACAAGAATGGTCACAATCTTATGGAATTCTGGGAGGCCACTGCATTGCCCAGCAGATAAAATCATGCCCGTCACATACCCACACAGGTGAATCGTTTTAGACAGAGACACACTGTCTAGATGAGGGTACTTCTTCTGTATTTCACACTTGAGTGAGCCAATTCTGAAACCTTGACCACTTTCACATTTTCAACATAGAGTTTTGACTTGAAAAGGTTCCCACTATCCAGATGGTATGCCATCATCTGCTGGTGTTTTGAGGAAAGAGTGAGCAGCACATTTTTCCAGTTGTGAGTGTCATGGACCACCTTTTTAAAGAAGCTATGTTTTGCTTCGAATCTCATCGTCCACAATTCCACTAAAGGCCCATAGCAACGTATAAGATGTGGGTAGTGGTCAATGAAGTGGTGTTTTGGCCTCAGTCTGAAGTCCGGAAAGGTACTGGTGAGCAACAGGCGATGATCCAGTAGTTTGCAAGATAAATAACACAATGCTTCCTCAGAGAGTCTGCTTGACACAACAATGTCAACAATTTCCTTGAGGTCCATTAAAATCTCCCATGTTGGCTCCTGTTCTGGTATCTTACATCCAATTATAAAAGGAAGTAAGCGCAACAGTGTCCAATTTTCATGTCCATTACCAGCCACTGTTCCTTTTTCAAAGCTTGCTTTTGGAATTTTTTGAGGCTTGTTTACTTTGTCTGAATATTTGTAGGGAAATGATTTTATGAAGTGGTTTAATGCATCAAATGTAATGAAACCTTTTGAGATCAGATTTTTCAAACATAAGGACAACTCCAAAGGGATGACGCCTTCAAAAAGGTCATGCAAAACATCTGGAGGAAATCCGGTTATTGGGTGAAAGAACAGTAGATGTTTGCCCAGTACACATTCCCTTTTTACCCTAACCCTAACCCATTAACACTTTGGAGATTGTCAGTCTGCCTAAGCTCGTCCAGAAATGTATTGTGTTGATCAACACCCCTCAATTGGAAGTCATTAACTTCAGTGGTTGCAATTTGGTCCCGACTTATCAAACAAAAGCGACAGAACTTGTCAACAGTAAAACTTTCATGAAAGCCTGCCAGACCATGTGCACCAAGGTTATCGGCACTTACACAATATACAGTGCCCTTAACAAACTGACCCACAACTTCCACAAAAATTCCCTCTTGTTCTAGACACCTTATATCTTTAATCAATGGCTCAAAAAACTTTTCATAACCATACTGTTTGACATCCACACTTTTACCTAAGAGAGCTAGCTGAATTGAACTGAGATTCGATCGGAATCTGGCCGGTAAATTTAAAACTACCCAATATACTGCAGTAATCTTATGAAGTTTTCTAGAGGTGCCCAGTGGGTTACAGACTTCAAAATCATCAATATATAACGCCAAACTGATACATAGGTTCTGCTGTCCCAGTAGCTTATTGTCCTTGTAATACTTGCCGTCTTGAAAAGACTTAAGGTGTCCAGATAAAGCTTCTTGATTAAATACAATTTGGTCCAAAAAAAGTCTCAAGTATCTTAGTGACAGATATATAAACAAAAGAGTTTTTATGAGCTGTGTTGTACAAATATTCTGTGGGTTCTACAACAGAAAAGTGGTCTTTGAAATATATATTTCTTCTGTGATCTGTAGATAGGGAACCTTTCTCCGATGTTGTTAAAAGGAGTGGATTTGTTTGAACTATAGCATTAGAAATTTCTTGCAAAACAGAATCATTTACTTCAATTTCATGTTTTGAAAGTATCTCTTTGACACTGTTGAGAGTATGAATGTTAGAGAAAGAGAGCAGGTTAGGCAAATCCTCTACAATCTTTTGTGTTGCAGCTCGAGAAACATACAACACTGTTTGCATACACAGAAAGAGAGAAGCCAATTTATGTTCAAGGGTCTCACCATCCACATCCTCTAGATTCTCTTCAACCTCATCTGGTCTCACAATATTATAAGCTGATGTTCCAGCTTCACTATCAGATTGCTCACTTTCAATTATCTCATCTTCAGGAACAGTTCTTGCAATTGTTCGAAAATCCTCAAGTGTACAATTTTTATGGTTTCGACTTCTGTGAGAACTGAAGGTTGGGCGAATGTTTGTTTTAAAGGTACACCTTAGAAAGGGACATTGTACAGATTCTCGGTTCTTTAAATGATGTCCAAGATGGTTCCAAAAAGTTTTTTCACTGCAGATCTCCTTAAAATCACACAATTCACATTGAAATGTTGAATTTTTGTGGATTTTAACTATTGAGTGCGATCTTGAGAGGTGGGATCGTAATGCTCCAGGTGTTTTAAATACACATACACAGTCTGTGTGAATGCAAGGCCAGTGTGCACCTTGTCTGTGATGAAGGTGAAAATGTTTCAGAAGAGTCTCTTGACTGGAGCTTGTGAATTTGCAAAATCTGCACTGCATGAAATCCACCCCTGAAACACAAGAGACACACAGGACACAATCAGTTTTGCTAAAAGCACTTTTACAACAGTCCCTGTACTTTGTAAACATAAAATCACAATACAGCTCTAATTCCCCAACTTGTGATGTTCCATGACTGGATAGGCAATATCCAGGGTGAATTTGTCATGCAGGGAGAAGAGGATATATCAAATGGCCAATGTAATTTTCCTAACTTACCAGACTGTCCTTGCTGTTCTATTTTCCTTTAACCATTTAGTTGTTATATCCATATTACTGATGATTACTGATTTTGAAGTCTCATTATGTCCATAGTTTGTGAAAGCACAACAATATTGTTGCAATATTGATAAAAGTATTTGGTCAAAAACATTTTGATATATTCTGAATGTACTTATATGAAAACCTAAAAGTTTAAAGAGACTTTGAAGTATTACATATTAGACTATTAGATTAAACTTATTGTTGGGGTTGAAATCTCCTGATATGAAAAAAATATACTGTATATATCATGATAAGAATTTTATCAATATCGCCTGCAGCCCTACTTGCCTGAAATCTAATTGTAACAGCCATTATGGGATAAAACATCCATATATAACACACAGAAGGAATCCCTAGATGCAGGAGCTTAATACATAAACAAGCCAAAACCAGAGACAACACGAAAAAAGTATGTAGGGAATCATATTAACATACACTATATTACCAAAAGTATTCGCTCACCCATTCAAATGATCAGAATCAGGTGTTCTAATCACTTGGCCTGGCCCCAGGTGTATAAATTCAAGCACTCAGGCATGCAGACTGTGAAACAAGACATTTGTGAAAGAATGGGCCGCTCTCAGGAGCTCAGTGAATTCCAGCGTGGAACTGTCATAGGATGCCACTTGTGCAACAAATCCAGTCGTGAAATTTCCTCGCTCCTAAATATTCCACAGTCAACTGTCAGCTCTATTATAACAAAATGGAAGCGTTTGGGAACAACAGCAACTCAGCCACGAAGTGGTAGGCCACGTAAAGTGACGGAGAGGGGTCAGCGGATGCTGAAGCGCATAGTGCAAAGAGGTCGCCGACTTTCTGCACAGTCAATTGCTAGAGAGCTACAAACTTCATGTGACCTTCAGATTAGCCCAAGTACAGTACGCAGAGAGCTTCATGGAATGGGTTTCCATGGCCGAGCAGCTGCAGCCAAGCCACACATCACCAAGTGCAATGCAAGGCGTCGGATGCAATGGTGTAAAGCACGCCGTCACTGGCCTCTAGAGCAGTGGAGACGCGTTCTCTGGAGTGATGAATCACGCTTTTCCATCTGGCAATCTGATGGACGAGTCTGGGTTTGGAGGTTGCCAGGAGAACGGTACATTTCAGATTGCATTGTGCCAACTGTGAAATTTGGTGGAGGAGGAATTATGGTATGGGGTTGTTTTTCAGGAGCTGGGCTTGGCCCCTTAGTTCCAGTGAAAGGAACATTGAATGCTTCAGGATACCAAAACATTTTGGACAATTCCATGCTCCCAACCTTGTGGGAACAGTTTGGAGCAGGCCCCTTCCTCTTCCAACATGACTGTGCACCAGTGCACAAAGCAAGGTCCATAAAGACGTGGATGACAGAGTCTGGTGTGGATGAACTTGACTGGCCTGCACAGAGTCCTGACCTGAACCCGATAGAACACCTTTGGGATGAATTAGAGCGGAGACTGAGAGCCAGGCCTTCTCGACCAACATCAGTGTGTGACCTCACCAATGCGCTTTTGGAAGAATGGTCAAAAATTCCTATAAACACTCTCCTCAACCTTGTGGACAGTCTTCCCAGAAGAGTTGAAGCTGTAATAGCTGCAAAAGGTGGACCGACATCATATTGAATTCTATGAGTTAGGAATGGGATGGCACTTCAGTTCATAGAATGAGTAAAGGCAGGTGAGCGAATACTTTTGGTAATATAGTGTATATATGACCACTCTTCTACTATATCTTCTACTATATCAGGCATATAATTGATAACATACATGGCATGTAAAATAAATTCAAATGTGTCTTTGCTACTATGATAAATATTCAATAACTATGAAAAAATTAATACTATCAGTAATGTGACATCAACAACACAATTATTCCTCAAATATTCTGTCTCCTTTCCCATTATGTAAAAAGCTCTGAAAATGTAGCAATCTTATAACAGAGCATAAAGCACAACTTTAATCTGTATGTGACAATTAACTTACAGTAATTAAGGACATTAGACAGTGTCACACCAGCTGTGAAACTGTCCCGTTAGCTTTATACATTACTGTAAAGTAACAGTGCAGCACCGGATAAACGGTGTCTATTGAAAAAAAGAAAAACAACGTTAGCTAATATGCAAGTTACTTACATCACTGTCTTATAATTGCCGCATGTCTGCCAAACACCGACCCATGAAGGCATCTGCATGACGACGCCTGCCTGCACCCGCGTAGTTTACATAGGCGGTAGTTTGTTCGTTGGTCAATGTTGAAATCATGTCTCCACACAAGGATAATATTAAAACCGATTACAAAGCGGGTAACAAGCTAATAAGCTTTACCACGGCAGACGTGCAGTAAAAAAGCCAGTGTGAGATGCCGTCATTTAGTGATGAGAGTCTGTATCTGAATTTCAGACGTGATTAACATTAAACAGTATAAAACATTACTTTTTGCGGGAGTCGAACGAGCTGGGCCGATGCTCTGACATAAAACCTTAGCACAGAAGTAGGTGAATGGCTGGAAATATTGTTAGGCGCTTGTAGAAAACCCTAACAACACACTTAATTAGCTTACCTGCTCAGGCAAAATGTTCGTCAGCTCCCGCTTCTGTCCAGAAAATGTCCAAACACAACTTTGGCCACGTTTGGTCAAGTTTTCTTGCTGTCTATGGACCACCATCACACGGCTCACCTCTGCTCAGGCTTATTAGAAGGTCCGTTAGGTCTGGTTCAAACTTGTTCCGACCATGTGAGCATGCGCACATCAGTCATCTATGGGGTTTCCCACTGGTTCTCAACTTCACTCAAAAATTCAGCTCAAAAGTTGATAGTCTTTGTTGTGCTGTTTAGAAAATCTTAGTTAGGACAACAATGAGAGAAATTTGTTGGGCAGACAAGTTTTTGTTGGTTGTAAATCGAAAGCTTTATTTCTGAGTCAGTTTAATTTGAAAATTTAAATGAAATCAACAATTACTAGTTGTCGTTTTTACACTGCAGAGGAACAGACCAGAAGGGAACAAGACAACAGACAAAGGGAGCCAGAGGGGAGAACATAAGAGAAACTTAAAGGACACATGAGGGCATGGAAAATCAAAACATGATACACAAGACATGGAAAAACAAAAACATAACACAGGACAATACAATGACGTGAATCAAATACAAGAAACCAAAAACCAGGCACAAAGACAAACACAAACTGGAGACATGACAATTTAGAGCGCTGGGAGCTTGTTTTAGGCAGTTCGAGCAGATGAAGCTGTATTCAAGCCAAAAATGCTTTCTCAGCTTAGATTTTGCTCAAAATGTATGGATTTGACCTAAACATAGTGTGGAAACATGGTTTCACTTGTTCCATCATTCATTTCAGTCGGACGTCTTTTCGTGCAAAATCAAGCGATTCAGAGCGCTGGGAGCTTGTTTTGGGTAGTTACAGAGGATGAAGCTGTATTCCAGCCAAACATGCTTTCTCAGCTTAGATTTTGCTCACAATGTATGAATTTGACCTAAACATAGTGTGGAAACATGGTTTCACTTGTTCCATCATTCATTTCAGTGGGACGTCTTTTCTTGCCAAATCAAGCGATTTAGAGCGCTGGGAGCTTGTTTTAGGCAGTTAGAGCAGATGAAGCTGTGTTCAAGCCAAAAATGCTTTCTCAGCTTAGATTTTGCTCAAAATGTATGAATTTGACCTAAACATAGTGTGGAAACATGGTTTCACTTGTTCCATCAGTCATTTCAGTGGGACGTCTTTTCTTGCCAAATCAAGCGATTTAGAGCGCTGGGAGCTTGTTTTAGGCAGTTAGAGCAGATGAAGTGTATTCAAGCCAAAACTGCTTTCGCACAGCCCACTAGGGACACCTATAGCTCTGCTATGGAGGTGTCCATAGTGGGCTGGCGAGCACAGCCCACTAACTAGACAATTCCCCGCCGGGGAATCGCGAGAGTGGGCTGTGCGCTTTGCCCCATGACGAAAAAGCAAACATGGTATCAGCAAAATTTCTCCACCATCAAGCGGGAATGGCCTTAAATAACACAGTCACCAAGTTTTGTGGTCCCAATTTGAGAAATGTGGCAATAGGAGCGAGTTAGAGAAGGGTGCAGTTTTGCAAATCCTCTTCCTGATTTACAATGGAGTTAATGGGACAGTTGAGAGCTACTCTTGTTGGTTAGGGGCAGATAATTCAAAAACCGTGAATCCCACCTAAATAGACACATTGGGCAACAACTCTGGAAAATTTCACTGTTTTTGAGTGAAATTTGTGGCTGGGAGCATCAAAGAGAAAATTTCCCTTACCATCTTTCAAGGGCCAGCATTCAAAAACTACACAGTATAAGAAAAAAGTTGAACACACCTCTAATAAACAGGATTTGTGCCGACATTTTAAAGTTTGAATGGTGTTTCTAGGTGAATGTATGCCAGAGCAGGAGATGTTTGAAAAACGTTGCAGATTTGCGACATTTTTACAACGTCCCATTCATTCCTTATGGGAAATGTTTGGCAGTTTTTCGCGTTTTACGTCGCAATAAATTGATATTCTTAAAAACTGAATGATAGCATACCGAGTCAGATCGAACCGCACGTTTTGACATATTGTTTGTTTGTGTGCACTCAACGGTGTGGGACGAGTTAGCGACAGAAAAAAGAGCTCTCACTGTAAAGTGGATTGTAAAATAAACACTAGACAATTCCCCGCCGGGGAATCGCGAGAGTGGGCTGTGCGCTTTGCCCCGTGACGAAAAAGCAAACATGGTATCGGCAAAATGTCTCCACCATCAAGCGGGAAAGGCCTTAAAGAACACATTCACCAAGTTTTGTGGTCCCTGTTTGAGAAATGTGGTAACAGGAGCGAGTTAGAGAAGGGTGCAGTTTTGCAAATCCTCTTCCCGATTTACAATGGAGTTAATGGGACAGTTGAGAGCTACTCTTGTTGGTTAGGTGCAGATAATTCAAAAACCGTGAATCCCACCGAGAAAATAGACACATTGGGAGAAAGAAGACAAGTGTGGCTACAACTCTGGAAAATTTCACTGTTTTTGAGTGAAATTTGTGACTGGGAGCGTCATGTAAAGAGAAAATTTCCCTCACCATCTTTCAAGGGCCAGCATTCAAAAACTACACAGTATAGGAAAAAAGTTGAAGACACCTCTAATACACAGGATTTGTGCCGACATTTTAAAGTTTGAATGGTGTTTCTAGGTGAATGTATGCCAGACCAGGAGATGTTTGAAAAACGTTGCAGATTTGCAACTTTTTTACAACGTCCCATTCATTCCTTATGGGAAATGTTTGGCAGTTTTTCGCGTCTTACGTCGCGAAAAATTGATATTCTGAAAAACTGAATGATAGCATACCGAGTCAGATCGAACCGCACGTTTTGACGTATTGTTTGTTTGTGTGCGCTCAACGGGGTGGGACGAGTTAGCGACAGAAAAAAGAGCTCTCATTGTAAAGTGGATTGTAAAATAAACACTAGACAATTCCCCGCCGGGGAATCGCGAGAGTGGGCTGTGCGCTTTGCCCCGGGTCGAAAAAACTATGAAAGCTAAGGCAAAAGTATGAAATCACGTTGATAATTTCGAGTTTTATCTACATTTTATAGTTCGAATGGTGTGTCTAGGTCAACGTATGCCAGAGCAGGAGATTTGCGACGCGAAAAAATTGACATTCTGAAAAACTACATGATAGCATACCAAGTCAGGTCAAGCTGCACGTTGTGATCTATTGTTTGTTTGTATGCAGTCAGCGGTGTGGGAAGAGTTAGCGACAGAAAAAGGGCCCTCAATGTACAGTGGGTTGGAAAATAAACACATAGATAGAGAAAGAGACAGACAGATAGACCGAGAAAGACAGACAGATAGAGAGAGAGAGAAAGACAGAGACAGACAGACAGAGAGACAGAGAGAGAGAGAGAGACAGATAGAGACTGACAGACAGAGAGAGAGAGAGAGACAGACAGATAGAGAGAGAGAGAGATAGGCAGGTAGAGAGAGAGAGAGAGAGAGAGAGAGATAGACAGGTAGAGAGAGAGAGAGAGAGAGAGAGAGAGAGAGAGAGAGAGAGAGACAGGTAGAGAGAGAGAGAGAGAGAGGTAGAGAGAGAGAGAGAGACAGACAGGTAGAGAGAGAGAGAGACAGGTAGAGAGAGAGAGAGAGAGAGAGTTAGACAGATAGAGAGAGAGAGAGAGACAGACAAATAAAGAGAGAGAGAGAGAGAGAGAGAGAGAGAGAGAGAGAAAGACAGGAAGAGAGACAGACAGATAGACAGAGACAGACAGAGAGAGAGAGAGAGAGAGAGAGAGAGAGAGACAGACAGACAGACAGATAGAGAGAGAGAGAGAGAGAGAGAGACAAAGACAGAGAAAGATAGAGAGAGATAGAGAGAGAGAGACAGACAGACAGATAGAGATATATGTATAGACAGACAGATAGAGAGAGAGAGATAGAAAGATAGAGAGAGAGAGACAGAGAGAGAGAAGGACAGACAGAGAGAGAGAGAGAGAGAGAGAGAGACAGATAGATAGAGAGACAGAGGCAGACAGACGGAGAGAGAGAGAGAAAGACAGAGAGATAGAGAGACAGGGAGAGACAGAGACAGACAGATAGAGAGAGAGAGAGACAGAAAGATAGAGAGAGAGAGGCAGACAGATACAGACAGACAGAGACAGACAGATAGAGAGAGAGAGAGACAGACAGATAGAGAGAGACAGACAGTCAGATAGAGAGAGAGAGAGACAGACAGATAGAGACAGACAGATAAAGAGAGATATATGCATAGACAGACAGATAGAGAGAGAGAGAGACAGACAAATGAAGAGAGAGAGAGAGAGAGCGAGAGAGAGAGAGAGAAAGACAGGCAGAGAGAGACAGACAGATAGAGAGAGAGAAAGACAGGCAGAGAGAGACAGACAGATAGACAGAGACAGACAGACAGACAGAGAGAGAGAGAGAGAGAGAGAGAGACAGATAGATAGAGAGAGAGAGAGAGGCAGAGAGACAGAGAGAGAGAGAGAAAGACAGAGAGATAGAGAGACAGGGAGAGACAGAGACAGAGACAGACAGATAGAGAGAGAGAGAGACAGAAAGATAGAGAGAGGAAGACAGATACAGACAGACAGAGACAGACAGATAGAGAAAGAGAGAGAGACAGACAGATAGAGACAGACAGATAGAGAGAGATAGAGAGAGACAGATAGAGAGAGACAGACAGTCAGATAGAGAGAGAGAGAGACAGACAGATAGAGACAGACAGATAAAGAGAGATATATGCATAGACAGACAGATAGAGAGAGAGAGACAGACAGACTGTTTGTGCTTGCCCAGCTGATCTCGGGTGCCACGGTGATCGTGCTGACCCCCCCCCCGCTAACGGACTGGGGACAGCTGTTTTCTCAGCCCTTTCAGCCTCACATGCAGGACGTCAAACTGGTGCTATATATTCAAAACCATACATGATAGCACCAAAATTTTTTCACGATCAAGCCAGAAATGCCTTAAAGAACACGCTCACCAAGTTTCGTGGTCCTCGTGTCCGAAATGTGGTAACACGAGCGAGTTGAAAAAGGGTGCAGTTTCGAAAATCCTCTTCCCGATTAACATTGGAGTAAATGGAGCCAGTGAGAGCTCCTCTGGTCGGTCAGAGGCAGATAATTCAAAAACCGTCAATCCGACCGAAAAAGCGGACACATTGTGAGAGAGAAGACAAGTGTGGCTACAACTCTGGAAAATATCACTGTTTTTGAGCGTAATTTGTGGCCGGGATCGTCACGGAAAGAGAAAATTTCTGAGGTTTTTTTTGAGTCTCTCTCACTCTGTCAGTTGGTCTCCTGCACTCTGCTGCGCGAACATTCCGCCATACACACTCATTGAAAACCCTGAATTTTCCCCAAATCACTCATCATCGTTAAAGGGTCAGAGTTCAAAAACTATACATTGTAGGAAAAAAGTTCAAATACAACTTAAATAGACAAGACCTGTGCCTACGTTTTAAAGTTAGAATGGTGTTTCTAGGCGAATGTATGCCCGAGCAGGAGATGTTTGAAAAACGTTGCAAATTTGCGACATTTTTGACCTTGTCCCATTCATTCCTTATGGGAAATTTTTCGCAGTTTTTCGCGTCTTACGACGCGAAAAATTCGTATTTCAAAAATCTGAATGATAGCATACCGAGTCAGATCGAGACGCACGTTTTGGTATATTTTTGTGTGGGTGCGACAAACGGTGCGGGACTAGTTAAGTGCCAAAAAAGAGCGGGAGGATGAAAAATATTACTAGACAATTCCCCGCCGGGGAATCGCGAGAGTGGGCTGTGCGCTTTGTCCCGTGATGAAAAAACTATGAAAGCTAAGGCAAAAGTATGAGATCACGTTGATAATTTGGACTTGTATGTACATTTTACAGTTTGAATGGTGTGTCTAGGTCAACGTATGCCAGAGCAGGAGATGTCTGAAAAATGTTGAAGATTTGCGACTTTTTTAACCCCGTCCCATTCATTCCTTATGCGAAATGTTTGGCAGTTTTTCGCGTCTTACGACGCGAAAAATTGATATTCTGAAAAACTGAATGATAGCATTCATTGTTTTTTGCCTCGTGCCATTCATTTCTTATGGGAAATGTTTTGCAGTTTTTCGCGTCTTACGACGCGAAGAATTGATATTCTGAAAAACTGAATGGTAGCATACCGAGTCAGATCGAGCTGCACATTGTGATATATTGTTTGTTTGTGCGCACAGGCAGATAGAGAGAGAGAGACAGACAGATAGAGACAGACAGATAGAGAGACAGACAGACAGACAGACCGAGAAAGACAGACAGATAGAGAGAGAGAGAGAGAGAGAGAGAGAGAGACAGACAGACAGACATAGAGAGAGACAGACAGAGACAGACAGATAGAGAGAGAGAGAGAGAGAGAGAGAGAGAGAGAGAGAGAGAGAGAGAGACAGACATACAGAGAGAAACAGAGAAAGAGAGAGAGACAGACAGATAGAGACAGATAGATAGAGAGATAGAGACAGACAGATAGAGACAGACAGACAGACAGACCGAGAAAGATAGACAGACAGATAGAGAGAGATATATGTATGGAAGGACAGATAGAGAGAGAGAGAGATAGACAGGTAGAGAGAGAGAGAGAGAGAGATAGACAGATAGAGAGTGAGAGAGATAGACAGATAGAGAGAGAGAGACAGACAGATAAAGAGAGAGAGAGAAAGAGACAGAGACAGACAGACAGAGAGACAGACAGACAAACATATATATATATATATATATATAGAGAGAGAGAGAGAGAGACAGAAAGACAGACAGATAGAGAGAGAGATAGACAGGTAGAGAGAGAGAGAGAGAGATAGACAGGTAGAGAGAGAGAGAGACAGACAGATAGAGACAGACAGACAGATAAAGAGAGATATATGCATAGACAGACAGATAGAGACAGACAGACAGACAGACTGTCTGTGCTGGCCCAGCTGATCTTGGTTGCCACGGTGATCGTTGCTGACCCCCCCCCCGCCCCCCGGTAACGGACTGGCACAGCTGTTTCTCAGCACTTTCAGCCTCACATGCAGGACATCAAACTGGTGCCATATTTTCTAAACCATACATGATAGCAGCAAATTTTTTTCACGGTCATGCCAGAAATGCCTTAAAGAGCACGCTCACCAAGTTTCATGGTCCTTGTGTCAGAAATGTGGAAACGGGAGCGAGTTGGAAAAAGGGAGCAGTTTCGAAAATCCTCTTCCCGATTCACATTGGAGTAAATGGAGCCAGTGAGAGCTACTCTGGTCGGTCAGAGGCAGATAATTCAAAAACCGTAAATCCGACCGAAAAAGCGGACGCATTGTGAGAGAGAAGACAAGTGTGGCTACAACTCTGGAAAGTATCACTGTTTTTGAGCGTAATTTGTGGCCGGGATCGTCACGGAAAGAGAAAATTTCTGAGGCGTTTTTTGAGTCTCTCTCACTCTGTCAGTTGGTCTCCTGCACTCTGCTGCACGAACATTCCGCCATACACACTCATTGAAAACCCTGAATTTTCCCCAAATCACTCATCATCGTTAAAGGGTCAGAGTTCAAAAACGATACATCGTAGGAAAAAAGTTCAAATACAACTTAAATAGACGAGACCTGTGCCTACGTTTTAAAGTTGGAATGGTGTTTCTAGGCGAAAGTATGCCCGAGCAGGAGATCTTTGAAAAACGTTGCAGATTTGCGACATTTTTGACCTCGTCCCATTCATTCCTTATGGGAAAATTTTCGCAGTTTTTCGCGTCTTACGACGCGAAAAATTCGTATTTCAAAAATCTGAATGATAGCATACCGAGTCAGATCGAGACGCACGTTTTGATATATTTTTTGTTTGGGTGCGACAAACGGTGCGAGACGAGTTAAGTGCCAAAATCGGAAGGAGGATGAATAATAATAATAAGAAGAGGCGCGAGCAATAGTAATAGTGGGCTGTGCTTCGCACAGCCCACTATGGACACCCTATAGCAGAGCTATAGAGGTGTCCATAGTGGGCTGGCGAGCACAGCCCACTAATTATTAAGAAGAGGCGCGAGCAATAGTAATAGTGGGCTGTGCTCCGCACAGCCCACTATGGACACCCTATAGCAGAGCTATAGAGGTGTCCATAGTGGGCTGGCGAGCACAGCCCACTAACTAGACAATTCCCCGCCGGGGAATCGCGAGAGTGGGCTGTGCGCTTTGCCCCGTGACGAAAAAAGTACGAATGCTAAGGCAAAAGTATGACATCATGTTGATAATTTGGACTTGTATGTACATTTTACAGTTTGAATGGTGTGTCTAGGTCAACGTATGCCAGAGCAGGAGATGTCTGAAAAATGTTGAAGATTTGCGACTTGTTTTTTGCCTCGTCCCATTCATTTCTTATGGGAAATGTTTGGCAGTTTTTCGCGTCTTACGACGCGAAGAATTGATATTCTGAAAAACTGAATGGTAGCATACCGAGTCAGATCGAGCTGCACATTGTGATATATTGTTTGTTTGTGCGCACAGGCAGATAGAGAGAGACAGATAGAGACAGACAGACAGACAGACAGATAGAGACAGACAGATAGAGAGAGAGACAGACAGACTGAGAAAGACAGACAGATAGAGAGAGAGACAGACAGACAGACTGAGAAAGACAGACAGATAGAGAGAGAGAGACAGACAGACTGTCTGTGCTGGCCCAGCTGATCTTGGTTGCCACGGTGATTGTTGCTGACCCCCCCCCCCCCGCCCCCCGGTAACGGACTGGCACAGCTGTTTCTCAGCCCTTTCAGCCTCACATGCAGGACATCAAACTGGTGCTATATTTTCAAAACCATACATGATAGCAGCAAATTTTTTTCACGGTCAAGCCAGAAATGCCTTAAAGAAGACGCTCACCAAGTTTCATGGTCCTGGTGTCAGAAATGTGGAAATGCCAGCGAGTTGAAAAAGGGTGCAGTTTCGAAAATCCTCTTCCCGATTAACATTGGAGTAAATGGAGCCAGTGAGAGCTCCTCTGGTCGGTCAGAGGCAGATGATTCAAAAACCGTAAATCCGACCGAAAAAGTGGACACATTGTGAGAGAGAAGACAAGTGTGGCTACAACTCTGGAAAATATCACTGTTTTTGAGCGTAATTTGTGGCCGGGATCGTCACGGAAAGAGAAAATTTCTGAGGTTTTTTTTGAGCCTCTCTCACTCTGTCAGTTGGTCTCCTGCACTCTGCTGCGCGAACATTCCGCCATACACACTCATTGAAAACCCTGAATTTTCCCGAAATCACTCATCGTCGTTAAAGGGTCAGAGTTCAAAAACTATACATCGTAGGAAAAAAGTTCAAATACAACTTAAGTAGTCGAGACTTGTGCCTACGTTTTAAAGTTAGAATGGTGTTTCTAGGCGAATTTATGCCCGAGCAGGAGATGTTTGAAAAACGTTGCAGATTTGCGACATTTTTGACCTCGTCCCATTCATTCCTTATGGGAAAATTTTCGCAGTTTTTCGCGTCTTACGACGCGAAAAATTCGAATTTCAAAAATCTGAATGATAGCATACCGAGTCAGATCGAGACGCACGTTTTGGTATATTTTTGTGTTGGTGCGACAAACGGTGCGGGACTAGTTAAGTGCCAAAAACGAGCGGGAGGATGAAAAATATTACTAGACAATTCCCCGCCGGGGAATCGCGAGAGTGGGCTGTGCGCTTTGCCCCGTGACGAAAAAACTATGAAAGCTAAGGCAAAAGTATGACATCACGTTGATAATTTGGACTTGTATGTACATTTTACAGTTCGAATGGTGTGTCTAGGTCAACGTATGCCAGAGCAAGAGACGTTTGAATAATGTTGAAGATTTGCAACTTTTTTGACCTCGTCCCATTCATTCCTTATGGGAGATGTTTGGTAGTTTTTCGCGTCTTACGACGCGAAAAATTGATATTCTGGAAAACTGAATGATAGCATACCGAGTCAGATCGAGCCGCACGTTTTGATGTATTGTTTGTTTGTGTGCGCTCAACGGTGTGGGACGAGTTAGCGACAGAAAAACTGGCTCTCAATGTACAGTGGATTGTAAAATAAACAGAGAGATAGAGGGAGAGACAGACAGACAGACAGACAGACATATATATATAAAAAGAGAGAGAGGCAGACAGACAGATAGACAGAGACAGACAGATAGAGAGAGAGATAGAGAGAGAGAGATAGACAGGTAGAGAGAGAGATAGAGAGAGAGAGATAGACAGATTGAGAGAGAGAGAGACAGATAAAGAGAGAGAGAGAGACAGACACAGACAGTCAGAGAGACAGACAGAGTGAGAGAGAGACAGAGACAGACAGACAGAGAGACAGAAAGAAAAACATATATATATATATATACATATATATAGAGAGAGAGACAGATAGAGAGAGAGAGAGAGACAGACAGATAGAGACAGACAGACAGATAGAGAGAGAGGATGACAGACAGATAGATAGAGAGACAGAGGCAGACAGAAAGATAGAGAGAGAGAGAGACAGACAGATAGAGAAAGATATATGTATGGACAGACAGATAGAGAGAGAGAGATAGGCAAGTAGAGAGAGAGAGAGAGAGACAGGTAGAGAGAGAGAGAGGGAGACAGACAGGTAGAGAGAGAGAGAGACAGACAGGTAGAGAGAGAGAGATAGACAGATAGAGAGAGAGAGAGACAGACAGACAAATAAAGAGAGAGAGAGAGAGAGAGAGAGAGAAAGACAGGCAGAGAGAGACAGACAGATAGACAGACAGACAGAGAGAGAGAGAGAGAGAGAGAGAGAGACAAAGACAGAGACAGATAGAGAGAGAGAGAGACAGACAGACAGACAGACAGATAGAGAGAGAGAGAGAGAGAGACAAAGACAGAGACAGAGAAAGATAGAGAGAGATAGAGAGAGAGAGACAGACAGAGACAGAGACAGAGACAGATAGATAGAGAGAGAGAGACAGACAGACAGACAGAGACAGACAGATAGAAAGATAGAGAGAGAGAGAGACAGATAGAGAGAGAGACAGACAGACAGATAGAGATATATGTATAGACAGACAGATAGAGAGAGAGAGATAGAAAGATAGAGAGAGAGAGACAGAGAGAGAGAAGGACAGACAGAGAGAGAGACAGATAGATAGAGAGACAGAGGCAGACAGACAGAGAGAGAGAGAGAGAGAGAGAGAGAAAGACAGAGAGATAGAGAGACAGGGAGAGACAGAGACAGAGACAGACAGATAGAGAGAGAGAGAGACAGAAAGATAGAGAGAGAGAGACAGACAGATAGAGACATACAGATAGAGAGAGATAGAGAGAGACAGATAGAGAGAGACAGACAGTCAGATAGAGAGAGAGAGAGACAGACAGATAAAGAGAGATATATGCATAGACAGACAGATAGAGAGAGAGAGAGACAGACAGACTGTGCTTGCCCAGCTGATCTCGGTTGCCACGGTGATCGTGCTGACCCCCCCCCCCCCCCCCGCTAACGGACTGGGGACAGCTGTTTTCTCCGCCCTTTCAGCCTCGAATGTAGGACGTCAAACTGGTGCTATATATTCAAAACCATACATGATAGCACCAAAATTTTTTCACGATCAAGCCAGAAATGCCTTAAAGAACACGCTCACCAAGTTTCGTGGTCCTCGTATCCGAAATGTGGTAACACGAGCGAGTTGAAAAAGGGTGCAGTTTCGAAAATCCTC
>NC_051042.1:7518169-7588169 GCF_904848185.1 Acanthopagrus latus | reverse complement strand
ATAGACAGACAGATAGAGAGAGAGAGACAGATAGAGAGAGAGAGAGACAGACAGACAGAGACAGATAGAAAGATAGAGAGAGAGAGAGACAGAGAGACAGAGAGAGACAGATAGAGAGAGAGACAGACAGACAGATAGAGATATATGTATAGACAGACAGATAGAGAGAGAGAGATAGAAAGATAGAGAGAGAGAGACAGAGAGAGAGAAGGACAGACAGAGAGAGAGAGAGAGAGAGAGAGAGAGAGAGAGAGAGAGAGAGAGAGAGAGAGACAGATAGATAGAGAGACAGAGACAGACAGACAGAGAGAGAGAGAGAGAGAGAGAGAGAAAGACAGAGAGATAGAGAGACAGGGAGAGACAGAGACAGACAGATAGAGAGAGAGAGAGACAGAAAGATAGAGAGAGAGAGGCAGACAGATACAGTCAGACAGAGACAGACAGATAGAGAGAGAGAGAGACAGACAGATAGAGACAGACAGATAGAGAGAGATAGAGAGAGACAGATAGAGAGAGACAGACAGTCAGATAGAGAGAGAGAGAGAGAGACAGACAGAAAGAGACAGACAGATAAAGAGAGATATATGCATAGACAGACAGATAGAGAGAGAGAGACAGACAGGCTGTCTGTGCTTGCCCAGCTGATCTCGGTTGCCACGGTGATCGTGCTGACCCCCCCCCCCCCGCCAACGGACTGGGGACAGCTGTTTTCTCAGCCCTTTCAGCGTCACATGCAGGACGTCAAACTGGTGCTATATATTCAAAACCATACATGATAGCACCAAAATTTTTTCACGATCAAGCCAGAAATGCCTTAAAGAACACGCTCAGCAAGTTTCGTGGTCCTCGTGTCCGAAATGTGGTAACACGAGCGAGTTGAAAAAGGGTGCAGTTTCGAAAATCCTCTTCGCGATTAACATTGGAGTGAATGGAGGAAGTGAGAGCTACTCTGGTCGGTCAGAGGCAGATGATTCAAAAACCGTAAATCCGACCGAAAAAGCGGACACATTGTGAGAGAGAAGACAAGTGTGGCTAAAACTCTGGAAAATATCACTGTTTTTGAGCATAATTTGTGGCCGGGATCGTCACGGAAAGAGAAAATTTCTGAGTGTTTTTTTGAGGCTCTCTCACTCTGTCAGTTGGTCTCCTGCACTCTGCTGCGCGAACATTCCGCCATACACACTCATTGAAAACCCTGAATTTTCCCCAAATCACTCATCATCGTTAAAGGGTCAGAGTTCAAAAACTATACATCGTAGGAAAAAAGTTCAAATACAACTTAAATAGTCGAGACTTGTGCCTACGTTTTAAAGTTGGAATGGTGTTTCTAGGCGCACGTACGCCAGAGCAGGAGATGTTTGAATAACGTTGCAGATTTGTGACGTTTTTGACCCCGTCCCATTCATTCCTTATGGGAAATTTTTCGCAGTTTTTCGCGTCTTACGACGCGAAAAATCAAAATTTTAAAAATCTGAATGATAGCATACCGAGTCAGATCGAGACGCACGTTTTGATATATTTTTTGTTTGGGTGCGACAAACGGTGCGAGACAAGTTAACTGCCAAAAAATCACGGGAGGATGAAAAATAACTAGACAATTCCCCGCCGGGGAATCGCGAGAGTGGGCTGTGCGCTTTGCCCCGTGACGACGAAACTATGAAAGCGAGAGCAAAAGTTGAATTCCACGTTGATAATTTGGACTTGTATCTACATTTTAAAGTTCGAATGGTGTTCCTAGGTCAATCTATGCCAGAGAGAGAGAGAGAGAGAGAGAGGCAGAGACAGAGACAGACAGACAGATAGAGAGAGAGAGAGAGAGAGAGAGACAGACAGAGACAGACAGACAGAGAGAGAGAAACAGACCGATATAGAGAGAGAGAGATAGAGAGAGAGATAGACAGATAGAGAGAGACAGATAGAGAGAGAGAGAGACAGAGAGAGACAGATAGAGAGAGAGACAGACAGACAGATAGAGATATATGTATAGACAGACAGATAGAGAGAGAGAGATAGAAAGATAGAGAGAGAGAGACAGAGAGAGAGAAGGACAGACAGAGAGAGAGAGAGACACAGATAGATAGAGAGACAGAGGCAGACAGACAGAGAGAGAGAGAGAAAGACAGAGAGATAGAGAGACAGGGAGAGACAGAGACAGAGACAGACAGATAGAGAGAGAGAGAGACAGACAGATAGAGACAGACAGATAGAGAGAGATAGAGAGAGACAGATAGAGAGAGACAGACAGTCAGATAGAGAGAGAGAGAGACAGACAGATAGAGACAGACAAACAGATAAAGAGAGATATATGAATAGACAGACAGATAGAGAGAGAGAGACAGACAGACTGTCTGTGCTGTCCCAGCTGATCTTGGTTGCCACGGTGATCGTTGCTGACCCCCCCCCCCCGCCCCCCGGTAACGGACTGGCACAGCTGTTTCTCAGCCCTTTCAGCCTCACATGCAGGACGTCAAACCTGTGCCATATCTTCAAAACCATACATGATGGCAGCAAAATTTTTTCACGGTCAAGCCAGAAATGCCTTAAAGAACAAGCTCACCAAGTTTCGTGGTCCTTGTGTCAGAAATGTGGTAACGGGAGCGATCTCAAAAAGGGTGCAGTTTCGAAAAACCTCTTCCCGATTAACATTGGAGTGAATGGAGCCAGTGAGAGCTCCTCTGGTCGGTCAGAGGCAGATGATTCAAAAACCGTAAATCCGACCGAAAAAGTGGACGCATTGTGAGAGAGAAGACAAGTGTGGCTACAACTCTGGAAAATATCACTGTTTTTGAGCGTAATTTGTGGCCGGGATCGTCACGGAAAGAGAAAATTTCTGAGTGTTTTTTTGAGTCTCTCTCACTCTGTCAGTTGGTCTCCTGCACTCTGCTGCGCGAACATTCCGCCATACACACTCATTGAAAACCCTGAATTTTCCCCAAATCACTCATCATGGTTAAAGGGTCACAGTTCAAAAACTATACATCGTAGGAAAAAAGTTCAAATACAACTTAAATAGATGAGACCTGTGCCTACGTTTTAAAGTTGGAATGGTGTTTCTAGGCGAAAGTATGCCCGAGCAGGAGATGTTTGAAAAACGTTGCAGATTTGCGACATTTTTGACCTCGTCCCATTCATTCCTTATGGGAAATTTTTCGCAGTTTTTCGCGTCTTACGACGCGAAAAATCAAAATTTTAAAAATCTGAATGATAGCATACCGAGTCAGATCGAGACGCACGTTTTGATATATTTTTTGTTTGGGTGCGACAAACGGTGCGAGACAAGTTAACTGCCAAAAAATCACGGGAGGATGAAAAATAATAATAATAACTAGACAATTCCCCGCCGGGGAATCGCGAGAGTGGGCTGTGCGCTTTGTCCCGTGATGAAAAAACTATGAAAGCTAAGGCAAAAGTATGAGATCACGTTGATAATTTGGACTTGTATGTACATTTTACAGTTTGAATGGTGTGTCTAGGTCAACGTATGCCAGAGCAGGAGATGTCTGAAAAATGTTGAAGATTTGCGACTTTTTTAACCCCGTCCCATTCATTCCTTATGCGAAATGTTTGGCAGTTTTTCGCGTCTTACGACGCGAAAAATTGATATTCTGAAAAACTGAATGATAGCATTCATTGTTTTTTGCCTCGTGCCATTCATTTCTTATGGGAAATGTTTTGCAGTTTTTCGCGTCTTACGACGCGAAGAATTGATATTCTGAAAAACTGAATGGTAGCATACCGAGTCAGATCGAGCTGCACATTGTGATATATTGTTTGTTTGTGCGCACAGGCAGATAGAGAGAGAGAGACAGACAGATAGAGACAGACAGATAGAGAGAGAGACAGACAGACAGACCGAGAAAGACAGACAGATAGAGAGAGAGAGAGAGAGAGAGAGAGAGAGAGAGAGACAGACAGACAGATAGACAGACAGAGAGAGAGACAGACAGAGACAGACAGATAGAGAGAGAGAGAGAGAGAG
Organism: Acanthopagrus latus; assembly: GCF_904848185.1. Lineage (NCBI taxonomy): Eukaryota > Metazoa > Chordata > Actinopteri > Spariformes > Sparidae > Acanthopagrus > Acanthopagrus latus. The sequence goes on along the minus strand of NC_051042.1, from coordinate 7,584,190 downwards.
AGAGAGAGAGAGAGACAGACATACAGAGAGAAACAGAGAGAGAGAGAGAGACAGACAGATAGAGACAGATAGATAGAGAGATAGAGACAGACAGATAGAGACAGACAGACAGACCGAGAAAGACAGACAGACAGATAGAGAGAGATATATGTATGGAAGGACAGATAGAGAGAGAGAGAGATAGACAGGTAGAGACAGAGAGAGAGATAGACAGATAGAGAGTGAGAGAGATAGACAGATAGAGAGAGAGAGACAGACAGATAAAGAGAGAGAGAGAAAGAGACAGAGACAGACAGACAGAGAGACAGACAGACAGATATATATATATATATATATATATATATAGAGAGAGAGAGAGAGACAGAAAGACAGACAGATAGAGAGAGAGACAGACAGATAGAGAGAGAGAGAGAGAGAGACACAGAGAGACAGAGAGAGACAGACAGATAGAGACAGACAGACAGATAAAGAGAGATATATGCATAGACAGACAGATAGAGACAGACAGACAGACAGACTGTCTGTGCTGGCCCAGCTGATCTTGGTTGCCACGGTGATCGTTGCTGACCCCCCCCCCGCCCCCCGGTAACGGACTGGCACAGCTGTTTCTCAGCACTTTCAGCCTCACATGCAGGACATCAAACTGGTGCCATATTTTCTAAACCATACATGATAGCAGCAAATTTTTTTCACGGTCATGCCAGAAATGCCTTAAAGAGCACGCTCACCAAGTTTCATGGTCCTTGTGTCAGAAATGTGGAAACGGGAGCGAGTTGGAAAAAGGGAGCAGTTTCGAAAATCCTCTTCCCGATTCACATTGGAGTAAATGGAGCCAGTGAGAGCTACTCTGGTCGGTCAGAGGCAGATAATTCAAAAACCGTAAATCCGACCGAAAAAGCGGACGCATTGTGAGAGAGAAGACAAGTGTGGCTACAACTCTGGAAAGTATCACTGTTTTTGAGCGTAATTTGTGGCCGGGATCGTCACGGAAAGAGAAAATTTCTGAGGCGTTTTTTGAGTCTCTCTCACTCTGTCAGTTGGTCTCCTGCACTCTGCTGCACGAACATTCCGCCATACACACTCATTGAAAACCCTGAATTTTCCCCAAATCACTCATCATCGTTAAAGGGTCAGAGTTCAAAAACGATACATCGTAGGAAAAAAGTTCAAATACAACTTAAATAGACGAGACCTGTGCCTACGTTTTAAAGTTGGAATGGTGTTTCTAGGCGAAAGTATGCCCGAGCAGGAGATCTTTGAAAAACGTTGCAGATTTGCGACATTTTTGACCTCGTCCCATTCATTCCTTATGGGAAATTTTTCGCAGTTTTTCGCGTCTTACGACGCGAAAAATTCGTATTTCAAAAATCTGAATGATAGCATACCGAGTCAGATCGAGACGCACGTTTTGATATATTTTTTGTTTGGGTGCGACAAACGGTGCGAGACGAGTTAAGTGCCAAAATCGGAAGGAGGATGAATAATAATAATAAGAAGAGGCGCGAGCAATAGTAATAGTGGGCTGTGCTTCGCACAGCCCACTATGGACACCCTATAGCAGAGCTATAGAGGTGTCCATAGTGGGCTGGCGAGCACAGCCCACTAACTAGACAATTCCCCGCCGTGGAATCGCGAGAGTGGGCTGTGCGCTTTGCCCCGGGTCAAAAAAACTATGAAAGCTAAGGCAAAAGTATGACATCACGTTGATAATTTGGAGTTTTATCTACATTTGGTAGTTCGAATGGTGTGTCTAGGTCAACGTATGCCAGAGCAGGAGATTTGCGACTTTTTTGACTTCGTCCCATTCATTCCTTATGGGAAATGTTTTGCAGTTTTTCGCGTCTTGCGACGCGAAAAAATTAACATTCTGAAAAACTACATGATAGCATACCAAGTCAGATCGAGCTGCACGTTGTGATCTATTGTTTGTTTGTATGCAGTCAGCGGTGTGGGAAGAGTTAGCGACAGAAAAAGGGCCCTCAATGTACAGTGGGTTGGAAAATAAACACAGAGATAGAGAAAGAGACAGACAGATAGAGAGAGAGAGAAAGACAGAGACAGAAAGACAGAGAGAAAGAGAGAGAGAGAGACAGACAGACAGATAGAGAAATATATATGTATGGACAGACAGATAGAGAGAGAGAGATAGGCAGGTAGAGAGAGAGAGAGAGACAGGTAGAGAGAGAGAGAGAGAGAGACAGGTAGAGAGAGAGAGAGAGACAGACATGTAGAGAGAGAGAGAGACAGGTAGAGAGAGAGAGAGAGACAGACAGGTAGAGAGAGAGAGAGATAGACAGATAGAGAGAGAGAGAGAGACAGACAAATAAAGAGAGAGAGAGAGAGAGAGAGAGAGAGAGAAAGACAGGCAGAGAGAGACAGACAGATAGACAGAGACAGACAGAGAGAGAGAGAGAGAGAGAGAGACAGACAAATAAAGAGAGAGAGAGAGAAAGACAGGCAGATAGAGACAGACAGATAGACAAAGACAGAGACAGAGAATGAAAGAGAGAGAGAGAGAGAGAGAGAGACAGACAGAGAGACAGACAGATAGAGAGAGAGAGAGATAGACAGGAAGAGAGAGAGAGAGATAGACAGGTAGAGAGAGAGAGAGATAGACAGGTAGAGAGAGAGAGAGAGAGAGACAGACAGATAGAGACAGACAGACAGATAAAGAGAGATATATGCATAGACAGACAGATAGAGAGAGAGAGACAGACAGACTGTCTGTGCTGGCCCAGCTGATCTTGGTTGCCACGGTGATCGTTGCTGACCCCCCCCCCCCCCCGCCCCCCGGTAACGGACTGGCACAGCTGTTTCTCAGCCCTTTCAGCCTCACATGCAGGACGTCAAACCGGTGCCGTATCTTCAAAACCGTACATGATAGCAGCAAAATTTTTTCACGGTCAAGCCAGAAATGCCTTAAAGAACAAGCTCACCAAGTTTCGTGGTCCTTGTGTCAGAAATGTGGTAACGGGAGCGATCTCAAAAAGGGTGCAGTTTCGAAAAACCTCTTCCCGATTAACATTGGAGTAAATGGAGCCAGTGAGAGCTCCTCTGGTCGGTCAGAGGCAGATGATTCAAAAACCGTAAATCCGACCGAAAAAGTGGACACATTGTGAGAGAGAAGACAAGTGTGGCTACAACTCTGGAAAATATCACTGTTTTTGAGCGTAATTTGTGGCCGGGATCGTCACGGAAAGAGAAGATTTCTGAGGTTTTTTTTGAGTCTCTCTCACTCTGTCAGTTGGTCTCCTGCACTCTGCTGCGCGAACATTCCGCCATACACACTCATTGAAAACCCTGAATTTTCCCCAAATCACTCATCATCGTTAAAGGGTCAGAGTTCAAAAACGATACATCGTAGGAAAAAAGTTCAAATACAACTTAAATAGACGAGACCTGTGCCTACGTTTTAAAGTTGGAATGGTGTTTCTAGGCGAAAGTATGCCCGAGCAGGAGATGTTTGAAAAACGTTGCAGATTTGCGACATTTTTGACCTCGTCCCATTCATTCCTTATGGGAAATTTTTTGCAGTTTTTCGCGTCTTACGACGCGAAAAATTCGTATTTCAAAAATCTGAATGATAGCATACCGAGTCAGATCGAGACGCACGTTTTGATATATTTTTTGTTTGTGTGCGACAAACGGTGCGGGACTAGTTAGCTGCCAAAAACGAGCGGGAGGATGAAAAATATTATTATTATTTTTAATAATAAATTAAATTAAGGATTAATTTAATTTATTAAATTAAATAAATTAAATTATTATTTTAATGGACACCCTATAGCAGAGCTATAGAGGTGTCCATAGTGGGCTGGCGAGCACAGCCCACTAATTAAGAAGAGGCGCGAGCAATAGTAATAGTGGGCTGTGCTTCGCACAGCCCACTATGGACACCCTATAGCAGAGCTATAGAGGTGTCCATAGTGGGCTTGCGAGCACAGCCCACTAACTAGACAATTCCCCGCCGGGGAATCGCGAGAGTGGGCTGTGCGCTTTGCCCCGGGTCGAAAAAACTATGAAAGCTACCAAAAAAGTTGAATCCCACATTGATAATTTGGACTTGTATCTACATTTTAAACTTCGAATGGTGTGTCCAGGTTAAAGTATGCCAGAGATGTCGATGTCTGAAAAACAAAGTTTCATTTTTTTTCACTCAGCCCCATTCACTGTCAATGGGAAATGAGGATTGTCAAAGGTATGATACTACAATGCAATGCTACAACGTGTTCATTTCACCACCTACCATTCATTCTCAGCGTCTTCATCTTTTCATTGTTAAAAACTAAAACTAAACTTGCAAATAATAATTCAACAGGCATACACCGATATCTTGTAACAGAGATGACATTTATTTCTCTCCAAAAAACAAGCACAGGAGGCCTTCTTCCTGGAGGTCTTCATCCTGAGTCTGAGAGTTGTTGTCTCTTCAGTGGAGAGTGAGACACGAATTAGTTCAAAATCATCGTGTGAACATTTGAAGAGAAAACAGTATTACTTCCCTTATTTTTGCTGCAGTCCTCTGGAGGTCTTCTTCCTGTAGTCTGTATACATTTTGCCAGATTGAAAAGACATAAATTAGTTACAGGTTCAAAAGACTGATGGAAACATTTGAAGTGAAAGTTGAGAATTAAAGGAAACATTACTTCCCTTATTGTTGCTGCAGTCCTCTGGAGGTCTTCTTCCTGTGGTCTGTATACATTTTGCCAGATTTAAAAGACATAAATTAGTTACAGGTTCAAAAGACTGATGGAAACATTTGAAGTGAAAGTTGAGAATTAAAGGAAACATTACTTCCCTTATTGTTGCTGCAGTCCTCTGGAGGTCTTCTTCTTGTAGTCTGTATACATTTAGCCAGATTTAAAAGGCATACATTAGTTACAGGTTCAGAAGACTGATGGAAACATTTGAAGTGAAAGTTGAGAATTAAAGGAAACATTACTTCCCTTATTGTTGCTGCAGTCCTCTGGAGGTCTTCTTCTTGTAGTCTGTATAAATTTTACCAGATTTAAAAGGCATAAATTAGTTACAGGTTCAAAAGACTGATGTAAACAATTTAAGTGAAAGCTGAGAATTTAATGAAATATTACTTCCCTTATTTTCTTCTGGGTTGTTGTCTTTGCTGGAGAGAGGGTCCTTCTCACTGGATCATCCTAGAAAGACAATGACATCGAGTTAAATCACTCAATGCAAGTCAATCACTTAAAAAACAAAAAACAAAAAGAGACATACTTACTTTGTTATGCACCTGGTTTGACATGCAGCTTGGTCTGCATCTCTCTGACACTCCTACACTACATTAGCTAAGATTAGCGTAGCTAATGTGGTGACAACAACCCAGCAGAAAAAAACAAAAAAAAAAACACAATAAAAAAAAAAACAATTACAATACATGAATAATAAAAAAAAACCCACATGATTCATTAAACATACATCCTTAAATTACATAATTACATGATCAATTATGTAAGCTTAGCTTAGCCAATGTAATTCTTACATGAGCTTAACTATTACATTGCAGCTTACATCATATCTTACACATGCCATTCTCATCTAAATAGATGAGAACATCATGAGTTAAGATTTTACAATGTCAATAAATACATGATAAATATATTAAAAAAATGTTTAAAGGCATTTACAAAATTATTAACTACAAAACATTTAACACACTGGCCCGGTCGCTCTCATCATCTCAAGAGATAATAAGAACATGAAAAAAGTTGCTGACCCCATTCTAAAATAAACAAATACATACATACACATTTACATTATACAATTAAACTATTTCCAGCCAAGACATGCCACTGCAACCACATACATATGAAAAACAATTACATAAGACTAAAACACACTAAAAGACTAAACAAGACCAAATAGTGAAATAAATGACATCAATCACTAGTGAGCAAATCTCCGAGTGCAAATGAAGCAAGCCCCCTGGTACCTGCCTAACTCCAAACTAAACCTAACTATCTTCTGAGACGTGCTGGGCTCGAGGCTTCTTTAAAGCAAAACTTCAGTAAACCTCAGCCAAATGACCAAGGCCCTGAAATGCTCGCCCCCACCAGAGAAACATGTCTCCACCCAGGATTGCCTCGAAAATAAAAAAGGCAAAATAACAAATAGTACACCGACGGAAGGACAGATTGCTCTGCCCAGCTGGCACACTCCCTAACTAACCAGGGAGATCAACCACAAACTGAAATCAGAAACACTCGGATGCTATACTCACCCGGAGAGGACCACAGCTCCTGGTACGCTGTAAAAACATGGCACAACAGGTCTTGGATGTAACAGCTGGAGATAAGTCTTTACTCAGTCAAAATACAATAAACCGGACTGTGGTAACTGTAATATGTTTGGAGAACACCTGATTGAAGACATTTATCAGGATGTGAAATGTAAATGTGATCAATCAGTGTGTTCTTTTCGGTTGTCGAATTTGCTACTAATTGAGTGTAACCTCTGGACTGAAACAAATCTTTGATACTTTTTTTTCCTTTTGAAAGGTGGTCCTCATTAAAATCGCCACAAACAATGATGGGCTGGTGATTTAACATGTCCAATGAGTCCAAGAGGTTTTTCAAGTTTTGGAGAAAGATTCCCAGTTGAAAACTTGGCGGTTTGTACACAGTCGCTATTAGCACTTTGACTGGAGCCTCAATTTTAAGGACAACAAACTCCAAATCAGTTACCTGTTGCATGTACCTGCGAGGCTCTGCTTGCACAGTGTCTCTACAGTACATCGCAACTCCACCTCCCTCTTTTTTGGCCATGTTCACACAGCTGTTGTAAGACAGCTGTCTGCTACGTGTGAACATGGTGTACCCCTCCAATTGAAAAATTTCAGCTACAGAGGACCCTGACAAATGTGTCTCTGTAAGGCAAAGCACATCTGCTTGTTGGAGCTCGTGATGTGCTTTCAGGTCCACCATGTGACATGGCAGACCCTGCGTGTTGTGGTGGACAATTGTCAAAACCTTTGGCGTTTGTTGTATAGATTTCAAAAACGTTAACAATGGTCTACAGCTCTGGAAAGATGCATGAGGCATACTTTCCAGGGCTGTCTTGATCTTGGGGTCAGCATAAATTTTTTTCTCATCAAAGTCAAGGATGGTGAGACCTTGAAGCGAGGTTGTGCGGCTGAGCGCAACGTACGCCATACCAGGTTCAAAAACACGCTTCAGACACACAACCGCCGACGGCATGGTCATTCCTTGAACTTTGTGGGCCGTACAAGCAAAAGCTAATTTCATGGGGAACTGCCGGCGAACAACCCCTTTCTTGTTACTTAGGTTCTCCTCAGATCTTTCGACGTACACGGAGTCATCTGAGGGACCCAAGATTTTTTTGCGGTATCTCTGTCCTGCTGTAGGATTGTCCAGCAGGAGTCCAATCATCTTCACGCCTTCCGGTTCTCTAATTACAATGTTAGAAACGGTTCCAAATGTACCGTTAACAAGGCCGTCTTCCACATCTAAATTTCGGATCAACATAACGCGTACTCCTTGAGCAGCCATTATGTTGTCGGGCAAATCTCGCTTGTGTCCTTTAATTTCCCCAGACACAAACGTCATGCAGCCAGTTCTGGGGTCTTTACGAAAATCACGAGCTGCAACGGCAATCGCATCCTTGTAGGAAGCAGTTACGATGTCGGCGTTGTGACGGTCTACTTCTTTGTTTGTGGCGTAGATGTGTAGACTCAGGGCTGGGCAATGCTGATTATCAGCCACTGCCTGTGTAAGCAAGAGCCTGTCTTCATCTAACAAAGAATCTTCCTTTTGCTTCACCCTGAGACGGTTCAAGAGTTCAGCAAAAGCTCGATCTTCTTTCTGTCGCATGATCTCTGTCAGGATGACCATTTTGAAGTTATCCTTCCAGAGATCAAACTCAGTCTCCTCGTACACACACAGTGGCTTGGCTTTACCAAGGGGCGGCAGCTGATAAAAGTCACCTACAGCAAGGACAGACATGCCTCCAAATGGCTTCCGATTACCCCTGATCTGCTGAAATCGCCAATGCACGTAGGCAAATAGCTCTTTAGAGACCATGGATACCTCATCGATGATGAGAATCTCAGCGTTCGCCAGTGTTGCTCTGACTTCGTCGAGTGCATTCCCAAGACCTTGATAAGGTGGCTTCAAGGACCTTGGTAATTTGAGAATGGAGTGCAACGTGTTGCCTGATATGTTAAATGCTGCTGTACCTGTGAACGCGGTCAGCAGCACTGCGGGTTGGGACATGTCTGCGTGGTCCCGAAATCTCGGGAGCTCGCGCAGAATTCTCGTTGCCTCGTGGTGAATGCACTTAATCACATGCGATTTGCCACATCCAGCCCCTCCCGACAGGAAGTAATAAAATGGTTCTGGATTGTGGCCCCAGACTAGTTCAAAGCACCACTGTCGAACAGTGTAGAAAACGGAAGCCTGAGTTTCGTTCAGACTTTGGTACATTTTCCTAACAAAGTCTGGACTCAACTCTGGAGCATCTATTCTAGGCATAGAGCTCCCCTTATCCGTCTTAGTGCCGAATTCTGGGACATCTTCACCGTTTTGCTCCTGATCGCGAGGTTCACATTCAGCCAGGCACTCCAGCCGGTCAACTTCAACTTCGGGCGCAAAAGAGTTCCAAGCATTCACGAGAGGACCGCACACCTGAAGCTGTTGAAACGCAGCTTCCATGTTTTTTCCTTGGCCCTCATAACGTTTTTTGTTGTGCCTCACTATTTCCTCTACTCTCATACCCCACTTGTCGCTACACTTATAAAACTCTTCATAAGTGGGGTACGCTTCATCTCTCAGATCGGCGTCGGATCGATGTGGGAGATAAAGTTTCAGCAATCTTCTATAAAATTTCTCTGGAGTTTTTTCCTCAGAGAAGCGAGTAAATCTAATGATTGCTGGTTTTCCTACGGTTCTCTTTAGAATAAATCCTTCATCGTTCAACAATGGAAGGGCATTCGGGCTTTCCGTTTGCCGGCCGTAGACTACCCTGTAGTCTGACGCGAACTCGGCCAGGCACATACGTTCAAACTCTCGAGTGAGAGGTCTGTTGACGTATTTTTCAGGCAACCCCGACATCCATACATCCACTGATCCGGGTTCCATTCTTTCCAGTCTACTCATAGGGTGACTCATTTTCAGACCTTCCTCGTCAGTCTGAATAAACACCACGGATCGGGAGCACTTCTTGAGGCGTAAGCTGCAGGTACGGGCTACAGCCTCTTGAGCGCTAACCTCTCTGTGTTTAGAGTAGGCCTGCATAATTTGTTTCATTTCGTCGCGCTTGTTAACATCAGATGTCTTTACATCCTTGATGACGTTCTTAAGGAATTCCGTCATCTCGTGCTCCGGTTTCGCTACATATGACATCATGTACATGATGCAGCTGTAATCGTCTATGACGTACTGGATGTCCATGTTTGCGTTCCACGCTCTAAGCAAATCAGGATTGTAGGCATTAACCCAACAATCATTTGGATGGCGCCTCAGCATCACGACATGGGTGTTTGCCAGGCGCTGCGCGGCGGCAAAGTATTGCTCGTAAGTTAAGTTGCACTGGCAAAGCAAGTCTGTCAAACTGCTGAACGAAGCGCCTGGATCCATAAGCAGATCTCTAACTGGTTGGAGCGTTTGTTTAGCCAATTTTTGCATTTCTGCGAGGGCCCTTTTCTGCTCCTCTATTTGCGCTTCAAAGTCTGCATCATCTTGATCCTCTTTTTGGTAGCAATTAATAGTGGGTGGCCTGGTGATGAATGTTTTATCCATCGGTAGTTTTGGAAAGCCAAACCTGCAGGCTACATTTCCCTTCTTACAGGACTTTGAATGTTTCCTGCTGTGCACCTGAACCTCTGACACTATTTTGTGGAGTTCCGGATCTGTGTCAGGGTCGGGCATTTTGCAACTAATGTATCTATCTATAAATTCCATGACGTGACTATCGGGGTCCTCTTCAAATTTAGGTGAATCTTTTATCCAAATGAGCATGTGGATGTGCGGGCTTCCCCTGGCTTGGAACTCAACGCGATAAAAATAATCTTCCACTTCACCAATCGGCTGTGAAGGAGAGAGGATGAGATTCGTCATGAGAGCCTCTACTCTCTTTTCAAACATGCGCATTACTGTGATGGGGTTACTTCTCAGAATGTCACATTTTGATTTCCAATCCAAATCTGAAAACAGCCCCTGTTCACCTTGCTGAGCTTTGATGGCCTCTATGAACTCAGGCCATCTCATCTCAGCAGCGGAAAATGTGGCAAAAAATGTTGGTTTTCCAATTTGACGAACCATGGCGTGCACATCTTTAAGCGTTTTATTCCAATAGGCTGGAGTGCCTCTGAGAGGCTGCATGAACCTGGTTGCATCTTGGCTCATGATGAGCCGTTCTACCTCATCCTTGTCCTGGAGCATGACATTGTTAATCCTTCTGCCGTCTTTGGTTTTCGACTTTCCTTTGCGCATTTGTATAGACATACTGTTTGTCGCGAGGTGAGTCTCTGTAACAAACTGCGCAAAGAAAAGATAACTCTGGTCACTTGCAAAACGCGTATCTGCAGCAAAGAGCCTAGAATTAAAGTAGAGGCTCGGGGACAGGGAGACGGTTCTAGCTTCATCTAATGTGTTCTCTCCTGTCGGAAATTGTACAGGAAAAGCCATGGCCTCTAACTTTGGTATGGTGAAAAACCCAACCGGTTTGTTGCCTTGCGCGGGTGCAACACTAAATACTCCATCGCCATATGAAAGGATTTCCTGTGCAATGTCGGGGGGCTGCATGCAAGTGTCCAGGGAGAGGCCTGGTCTCAGCTCCTCCTGTTCTTCCTCATCTGCCTCTAACTGTCCCGGCTCGTTTTGACTTTTAAAAATTTCCTCTAAATCGACATCCCGATCTTCTTCTGGGATGCTGGGCTCCTCTTCTTGTCTGAGCTCCTCTTCTTCGAGCAGACAGTCAAAAGTTGCAGTCTCATCGATAAACACGTCTTTATATTCTGAATGTGTCTCTTTCAATTTCGCAAGGCCAGCTAGCACATTCTTCATATTAACGTTGTAAAAGTGCTGGTAACCTTTGTGCCTTTTCAATTTCACTTGAAGCAGCTGCGCTTCTGCTCTGGGCCTTGGGAGACTGTTGACGGTCGCTTCCACCTCTGATGGAACGCACACAACAGCTCCGTGGACTGCTCTCTGTTGGCCTTTTGGCAGAGCGACAATTTTTGCAAATGGCAAGATTTTTGCAATCAGCTGCCTCTCAAGCACATTAAGTGCAGCCAATTCTGGGGGGATGGGCGCCAACTCCAAATTGTTTACGACTGCCATGGGTGGTATGCATCCTCTGCTAAGGTGGCTGTCGCAGGTGTAGCATATCCACTCATGCAGTCTTTCTTGTGGCACAGAGCAAGGGGTAGAGCAGTCACTGTCACAAAAGTGAACATAGTTTCCTGTCAAGCTTGCTGCTGCCACTTTTGCGTGTTTACAATATTTTTGTCTTTTGCATTCTTTGACCTGATTAGGAAACATGGTTCTGTTACAAACGGTACAAATGTATGTGGGTCCATGTCCAATGGACTCACGAAAGGCGGCTATGGCTGCCTCCATCACCGGATCAATCAGAGGCTGGGGGCGGTGGGGCACAATTTGTCTGTATTTTCTCCTGATTCTAAGCGCTCTCTGCATCTTGTAAAATATGCTAAAGGCAGCATTTGTGGCCAGTTTGGTTCCTCTCTGCTGGCTACGTCGTTGGTTAAAACGACGTCTAAATTCCGGATCATTGTGATATCTCTGATTGAAATTTTGCTTTTGCTTTTGCTTGTAGCTTTGATCTGTGTTGTACCTCTGAGACATGCCAAATTTGTGTCTGCTCCGAAACACTGTATCCGACTTGTATCTATCGCTCATGTGTTTCTTTTGTCTGGTGCGGAACGTGGCATCTTCCTTGTATTTCTTTGTGATGAAAGTCTTCTGTCGTCTCCTGAAAGTAACATCTTCCCTGTATCTTCTGACGACTTCTTCCTTCTTCTTATCTTGAACTTTTGCATTTTCATGGTAACATTTGAAGGATCGCTGTTTCTGATGGAGACCGTCTTGGGCATATCTTCTTCTTTGTGCTTGGAGTTTTTTCCTCTTAAATTCTGGACAGCTGCTGTACTTTTTCCTTTCATAATTGGTGTTTTTCCTTTTTTCTTCACCAGACAGTAATGCGTTTTGGTTTTTGCTGGCTTTCCGCATCGCTCTTCGTCGCTGTTGCTTCGGCAATTTTGTGAAATGTTCTTTTGCTGGTGGTGCAGGAGCCATCCTAAGGACATGCTCTGCTGCTGGTGGTGGTGGTGGTGCAGGAGCCGTGCTAAGGACACGCTCTGCTGCTTGTGGTGGCGCAGGAGCCGTCCGAAGGACATGCTCTGCTGCTGGTGGTGGTGGTGCAGGAGCCGGGCTAAGGACATGCTCTGCTGCTGGCGGTGCAGGAGCCGTCCTAAGGACACGCTCTGCTGCTGGTGGTGGCACGGGAGCCGTCCTAAGGACACGCTCTGCTGCTTGTGGTGGTGCAGGAGCCGTCTTAAGGACACGCTCTGCTGCTGGTGGGAGAGCTGTCCCAGATACACTGTGTGCCAGAGATGCCTGAGGGCATTCTCTAGAACCAATGGCTTCGAATGACACCGGCACAAACTCATAACTGGCAGAATGGTCGCGATTTGCAAAGAGTCTGTGCAGGTGTTCAGCCAAGTCTCTGATCTCCGAGAAGGTCTTCATAATTGCAGTGCCGTGGGGGTGAGGTAAGCCCATCACATTTCTTGAGTGTGAATCAAACACACCATACCTGCCCGAACGGTCACGGAAAACTGCAATACACTCTGGACTTACTATGACTAAAGCCAGATTAACATCACCTGACAGACACTCTAATTGTGTGGCAAGGGGCAGACACCAAGCCTGGCTTCCACTGGCTTTCACAAGTCCACACCTGATTTCAGGCATGTGGACATTACACATATCTGTGTCAGTCAGGACTTGTTTGGGCAGTTCTTCCACAGCGGGATGGTCACTGCGGAATCTTTTTTCCCGGATCAGCTGTTGTTTTACACCTACATAAAGTGAATCTCCCTTTGCCAGCACTCTATCAAGGGCAGCAGTGTTAAACTGACAGCCCTCGTTCAGATAAGCCAGAAAAGTCAGGGACATGCAGGTACACTGATGGTTCCTGGAGAACTTCCTGTACCTCATGTCACTCTGACTATGACTAGCCCTAATACTAGCACTAAGCGGCACCTGAAATATAACATAAATTATCATTATCATAAAGGATTTATTAGCATAATCATAAGCCTAGTTAAGATTATTAGTTGTAGTAATTAACCATTACATATACTACAGTCATAGCATGGTGACAGTTTAAGCAAATGTGACTAAAAACATTTTACCTACTGCAGCTTTAAACTAACTATCTGATTATACAATATCATTTCCACCAATTTTTCCTGATCTATTTACCATACAGATAATCTTACATATATACAAATGATTATTACTCTAATCATACTTGACTTGAACACATTACTAAACACAGATTATTCCACATTTCAAATTTAAATGTTTTGAGACCATCATAAACCTTTGTCACCCCTTGTCATGTTGACCAAAGTTTGAAGGAGGCTTTAAAGGACCTTTAACTCTAATACATCCCTTGTACATGTGTCACACCATTTACACATGAAAACATTCATAAACAGTAATTAATTCCCTCCTTCATTTCCTTCCTTCCTTTTACATTTCAGTTCAAAGTAAACCACACTTTACCTGTAACAAACACTTTAAGCCCACAATAAACCCAAATGTAAATGTCCTTACCTCTTTAGAAGGGGAATGAGAGGTGGCAAGTCCGTCATCGATAATCCAGGGCCAGCAGGACGATGAGGGAACTGGTGTCCCGACGGTCTGTGATAAGTAATAACACCAGTTAATATCTAGACATGAGGCAACACAACGCAGCAAGTTGATACAAGAAAAGTTTTCCAAATGTATTTCAATTACTCACTGACATTTGTGAACTGCAGCGAGAGATAATAGTAGCAGAGATGTTAAATGAAACAGTTTAATGTAGTTACAGCATTTTACAGTAAACGTTCTGTGTGTCTGTTGTGGAGTAAATACCTTAACTGGGCGAGGAGAGTGACAGGCAGCTTTAATGGTCTGGGTTGGTCCAACCGGTGAAGGGGTCTTCATCCTGGCCACCTGAGAACAAGTAATAACAATTTGATGAAGACTTTAACGACATTATGAACTTTATTCAATAGGAATAATTTTTACCTTCGCAACCGGTGAACAGCAGGGGGTCGCCGGATCACCCAAACTACAGGACAACCTGACTGGAGGGGATCCAACCAGCTGCTGACACATGAGAACAAATATGTTAAACTTAACGCGTCTCAGTGAGCACACTGTGTGTTCTGAGTGAGATTGTGTCTTGTGTCAGAGAGTAACATACGTTGGTCACTGAAGTTTGGGTGCGGGGGGGTGTTCCATCCGTGGTCCTGGACATAGGAACCGGGCTGGAGGGGCCGTCATCCTCCAGTCTCCGTGACAGCCTGGCTGGAGGGGATCCAACCTGCTGTTGACAGATGAGAACAAATATGTTAAACTTCAGACAGAGTGGACAATGTAGTTATGTCTCCATGAAGACACTGTTTCAACTGTAAACATTGACTATGTGCGTCAGTTGTGTAACATACGTTGTTCACAGGAGACTGGTGGCAGGGGGGGCGTCTCTCCGTGGTCCTATGACGCCTGGCTGTCGCTGGGGAGGCCACCTGCACCGTCAAATAAAACATAGAACCAGTAACTGTAAGGAACAAGGGGAATTTTTTAATACACCTGAGAAGCGATGTCACACAATTTACCTTCTTGCGCGCTGGAGGAGATGGGACGTCCACCACGTCAGACAGCTGAGAAGGAGACACTTCCTCCATAGCACAAAGGGTCGTGCTACTAAACCACCGTGGGTTCAGTGGAAGGAAGGACTCCTTCTCCTGTGGAAGACAAAACACCACAAAGACAAATGAATATTTGTCGGGTACAAATACACAAAGTTTAAATACTAACCAGTTAACTTGTTATGAAAAAAAAACAAAAAAAAAAGAAAGAAAAATAACTCACCTGCTGCTGAGCCACGCTGGCTGGACCAGGAACCTGCGGCTGGGAAAGCACATCACATATTTGATTAAATAGGTGCTTTTTAGTTATGACTGTGAACCCGTGAACCAAAATGTACACAAACACATGTAAAGACACATAATATAATAATAAATAAAAAAGAAAAACCCTACTAACCTTGCTGCTCTGACCAACGACCTTCCACTGGAAGGGGTCAGGAGACAGAGGAGCACGTACCTCTCCCTTCACAACCAGCTTAGGAGAAACCTTCCTAAGCGGCTGTGAAGGAGTAGGAGACACCGGGGGAGGGGGAGGTGGTGGTGGTGTCTCGAGGAACTGCTCCGTGGAGGCCCACAGCAGCTGGGTGAGGATCCCCATCCCCTCACGGTCGCTCAGGTGAACCTGCAGACATGACAATACAAATCCATTTACAGACAGTTTAACTTCAAAAGGTAGCTCGTGTCGACTGTTTCATATCGACACACAAGAAATTATAGCAAATTAGACCTTTTCTATCACACAGATACTCTACTTACGCCGTCTCTGCTCCAAAGATCCAAGCGCGTACGGGGGAAGTACTCCTCCGCAGAGAAGTACCTCAAACCTAAAAACATAAAAAAAAGTCATTACAATATTCACACATGTATGACTATGTTCATCACAGACATTTTTAAGTACATTTCTTTTACTTGTTTTAATTGACAAGATATTTTTTTGTTACTTACCCATACGAGCTGTCACGCGATGGTACGCGTGGCGAAGGGCCCTCTGGTGCTCCTCATCCTCGTTCAGGTGGGGGGGGAAGTCCACCACAAAGACCTGTAGGAAACAAAATTTTAGAAAACACCAACTGACAGTTTCATTCAAAATCACACACACACACACACCATATTTAGTGCACATTTTTTGAAAGCTCATACAATTAATCTTATTAAAGTAGTTAATGTACTACTAGTGTTGTTTAACTACTAAGAATACAGGGCAAGCAAGACATGAAATAAATGCTTACCTCCGGCCAGCGGCTCCTCACAGCAGTGAGGAATCGGGCGTAGTCAAAATTTTAGAGAACACCAATGACAATTTCATTCAAAATCACACACACACACACACACACCACATTTAGTACACATTTTTTGAAAGCTCACACAATTAAAGTAGTCAATGTACTTCTAGTGTTGTTTAACTACTAAGAATACAGGACAGGCAAGACATGAAATAAAAGCCTACCTTCGACCAGCGGCTCCTCACAGCAGTGAGGAATCGGGCGTAGTCGACGGCTGCCTCGTCGACGGTCCTGCTCGCAGTCAGGTTGTTGCTAGGAGCAAGAACACAAACAGCATCAGGGGATTGAGGAACCTCTGCATGTAGGACCTCAGTGCGCACCTGAGCAGCATGGGCCCCAGGGGTCGACATGATACCAAAAGAAAGCTTCCCTTCTGGCATCTTGGCGAAACGGTCCACGATGGCCCGGAGATGGGAGTCCCCGACAATCAGAACAAACTGCAACAACAAAGAAAATTTCATTAGCATGAAAATCATTAATCCCTCTCAAGATCAATTACTTCCTTCATAAACTGGACAATAATAGCACCTGCTTGCCAGGAGAATTGGGTGGGATGACCAACTTGTGGCTCCGTCCAGTGAGCTTCGAAGTTGGCCACGTCTCCACCGGATGGCGGTAACCGGTACCGCGGCCTGTTTGGGTAAAGTACAAAAGAGATAAAAGGTTAAACTGATGAAGGAAAGGCTACTAGGAAATATCAACAATCACTTGTTTATACCAGTAAAAAAGTACAGGAAAACCTGTTGAAAAAGTTCAATATTGATGATGAATTAATTCATTGATCATTTAGGGATAACACAAGTAGATACTTACGTGCACGAACTTGCACATCCTCCGGGCTCCAGAAGGGCTTAGCTGGGGGTGAAGATCCAACTGCCTGATGACAGATTAAAGACAAAAAAAAGATAAATTAACGATAATCATAACAACAAGCATAAGATAAAGACATACAAGTTAAAACAAAATATCATAAAACATGTCTCATTGTGTGTGTGTGTGTGGGGTAGGAACATACGTTGCCGACTGGAGCTCGGGAGCAGGGGGGGTGGGTCTCCCTGGTCCTCTTGGTCCTTGACCCTCTAGAAGGCTCCTCTCCAGCCGGGGGGGACACCGTCTGATGAAACATTAACATCAAAAGACATGGCAGACATTCAGAACTCAGCAGTACACATCTACTGTGTAAGTACCTCCGGGGGGGTGGGGGAAGACCTCAGCTCCTCCAGGTTGAGCTTCCTCCAGGGTTGCTTCAACACCACAGACCGCCTCGACTTCCTTGGCATCCTGCTGATAGAAGATAAAAACAAGAGAAAAACAACAAGAGAAATGCTTGTAAAACTGACCTAAACCTAAACCACCTAATGTAATGTAAACTAATCTAAGACAACCTAATATAATCTTATATATAAAATGAAATTTGATAAATAGATGAAGATGGGGTGATTGTGTGTGTGTAGGTGATGTGGTGATACTGCTCTGTGAAGGTTGAGGGCAATGGATCAATGATGACGGTCACTCTTAGCTGTCAGCGGTCACTCTCAGCAAAGGAACCCTTTAATCTTGTCAAAGACAATAGGCAATAAAAAGATAAATGTCTCAAATGTTACGAGTCAGTGTTAGCAACAAATTAATATCATAAGAGACACAAGTTAAC
This sequence comes from Acanthopagrus latus, assembly GCF_904848185.1. NCBI lineage: Eukaryota > Metazoa > Chordata > Actinopteri > Spariformes > Sparidae > Acanthopagrus > Acanthopagrus latus. The sequence continues at coordinate 7,566,339 of NC_051042.1, read as the reverse complement.
CATCTGTACTTGTCATAATTTGTGTGTTTTTGGGCACAGTATTTCTTCAAATAATTCTATGTCATAGTATTTTAATTATCATTTATAGTAATTATTATATCAATATTATACTACACAGTATCAAATCGTTTATTCCTAAGAACAAAGAATTACTATGACATGATGAATATAACACACAAGATAAAAATAACTAACCCTAACCCTAACAACAAATGTACGGGATTTTATCAACATCTGAATGCACATTTATTACCAAAAGCAAAAATAGTCATGTATGAAAATGCTTCCTTTTCTATTTAATCAAGGTAGATTGTAAAAGTGTATAGTACATCTAAAGTATGATATTTATCCAACTACATAGAAAGGCATTTAATCACATCTTATCACAAACAGGAGAAATGTGTTTTTCAGTAGACAGAAGGGAGTATTAAATACTAGTCACAATCTACACAATTAGATATGAAATACAGCTTTTAGCTTGAGTTAATATTCTTGTATGAAAACAGAAAAAAAAATAAATCCCCAAATAATTAGTGTAATATCTCCAAGTACACATCTGACCCGTGTTAAGGATCTAGACATGACAGTACAGTTCACAGCCGGAGAGAAAAATGGCTACCGCTCGCGCCGCGAGAGAACAAAAGGCGAAGGTTCGCGCAGTTAGCATCTAGCTAATGGCTATCCTTCGCGCTGCGAGAGAACAAAGACAAGGTTCGCGCAGTTAGCATCTGGCGCGGCCTAACGTTTTAGCTCAGTGATCTTATATATAAACAGATCGACCTTATATATCGACCATAAACAATTAATCTTCCCAAAATCACGAGATAGTAATGTTTAGATTCAATCACCTCACTTTGTTAAAGGTATACGGATGTTAGCACAGTTAGCTTGTCGCTCCGGTTAATGTTTCTTTAGAGAAAAAGCAAAGTCACGGCTGTTGGCTTAGATCGCGGCCTAATGTTTTACATACTAGAGCCGAGTAGCGTCGTTAACTCGTCTTAATATTGCTGTATTGAAACAGACAGCCGGACCCCGTTACTGTTACCGAGACAGACATATTATATACTTATGGACCCCTATAGCTTTGCTAACCGTTGTTGGCCTGGAGCTACGGGGCTCCGGGTAGCGGAGCTAACAGCTAATGGAGGTCCGTTAGCTGGTAGCTATCTGTGCACTTGACACTCCACTAACGGAGCTCCGTCAGTCTGTTTCAATACAACAATATCAGGACGAGCTAACGGCGCTACTCGGCTCCAGTATGTAAAACATTAGGCCGCGCTCGAAGCCAACAGCGGTGACTTTGAGCTAGTACCTCCGGATTAATATTGCATTCATTTTTTCCCCCGAAATCATGAGTTATCGTGATCATGCGAGAGATAGAAATGTCTAGCTTCAATAAAATCCATTTTTATTAACGATTTCAGTATGCTAATATCAGACATAACAGGTACTTACCTACGATGAGGTCAAAGGGTATCGAGCAGAGCCGGATCAGTGTTTTTATATCAAGGCCAAAAATAATGCACACATAACTGTCCAATCAGAGTTCTCCTGTGTTGTCTGTCATCTGTATCCAAGGTGATTTGTCCAATGAGATGGCTGATAATCTGTACACTTGACACAGACTCCGGACGACCATACTTTGCTGCATCCATTATTTATACATATTTTTATGAATGTATTAGAATATAATACAGGAACAAAACATCAATGTTAATTACAACACTTAATTAATAATGATAATAATTGACTGATGTTGAATTATTATGTTATATATTATTAAATAACATGAAACTATATATGTTTTATTTATTTTATTTGCGTATCATGATAAAATACATTAATGAAAATGTTACTATGAATTAATTAATATTATTGATGATATTAATACCTTAAAAGTGCTTGTCAACACAAATTTAAGACAGCATTTTTCAGCTGATGGATTATGAAGGCTTGAATGAGTGAAAAGATGATCATTAAATATAGTTTAAATGTTGGGATATATACTGTGTATGTGTGTTTGTGTGCATGCGTGTGTGTGTCTGTGTTTGTGTGTGTGTGTGTGTGTGTCTGTCTGTGTGTGTGTGTGTGTGTGTGTGTGTGTGTGTGTGTGTATTAAACTGACTCATTACTTAATCTGTCACTCTTTCTTCTTATTAGTGGTGCTGTGCTCCGCACAGCCCTCTATAGGCCCCTATTGCTTTGCTTTAGAGGGGTCCCATTTCCTCGTCCCATTCATTCCTTGTGGGCAACTTTTCAGTTTTTCGCGACGTCAGTCGCGAAAAATTGATGTTCTACAGACTTGCATAATTGCATACCGAGTCCAGTCGAGCCGCACGTTAAATGAATGAAAAATTAATCATTAAATATGGTTTAAATGTTGGGAAATATACAGTGTGTGTGTGTTTGTGTCAATTTGTGTGTGTGTGTATATTCATTCCTTATGGGAAATGTTTGGTAGTTTTTCGCGTCTTACGACGCGAAAAATTTATATTCTGAAAGACTGAATGATAGCATACCGAGTCAGATCGAGCTGCACGTTGTGATGTATTGTTTGTTTGTGTGCACTCACCGGTGTGGGACGAGTTAGCGATAGAAAAAATGGCTCTCAATGTACAGTGGATTGGAAATAAACAGAGAGATAGAGACAGACAGACAGAGAGACAGATAGAGACAGACACATAGAGAGAGAGAGAAGGACAGAGACAGACAGACAGAGAGAGGCAGACAGATAGAGAGAGAGAGAGAGAGACAGACAGAGACAGACAGACAGAGAGAGAGGAGACAGACAGACAGACAGATAGAGAGAGAGAGAGAGAGATAGACAGATAGAGAGAGAGAGACAGAGACAGACAGATAGAGAGAGAGACAGACAGACAGACCGAGAAAGACAGACAGACAGATAGAGAGAGACAGACAAATAGAGAGAGAGAGAGAGATAAAGAGAGAGAGAGAGACAGAGACAGACAGATAGAGAGAGAGACAGACAGACAGACCGAGAAAGACAGACAGACAGATAGAGAGAGATATATGTATGGACAGACAGATAGAGAGAGAGAGAGAGAGATAGACAGGTAGAGAGAGAGAGAGAGAGATAAAGAGAGAGAGAGACAGAGAGATAAAGAGAGAGAGAGACAGAGACAGAGAGAGAGAGCAGAGCTATAGAGGTGTCCATAGTGGGCTGGCAAGCACAGCCCACTAACTAGACAATTCCCCACCGGGGAATCGCGAGAGTGGGCTGTGCGCTTTGCCCCGGGTCGAAAAAACTATGAAAGCCAAGGCATAAGTATGATATCAAGTTGATAATTTGGAGTTTTATCTACATTTTAAACTTAGAATGGTGTGTCCAAGTTAAAGTATACCAGAGATGTCGATGTTTGAAAAACAAAGTTTCATTTTTTCCACTCAGCCCCATTCACTGTCAATGGGAAATGAGGATTGTCAATGCTATGATACTACAATGCAATGCTACAATGTGTTCATTTCACCACCTACCATTCATTCTCAGCATCTTCATCTTTTCATTGTTAAAAACTAAAACTAAACTTGCAAATAATAATAATTCAACAGGCATACACCAACATCTTGTAACAGAGATGATATTTATTTCTCTCCAAAAAACAAGCACAGGAGGCCTTCTTCCTGGAGGTCTTCATCCTGAGTCTGAGAGTTGTTGTCTCTTCAATGGAGAGTGAGACACGAATTAGTTCAAAATCATCGCGTAAACATTTGAAAAGAAAACAGTATCACTTCCCTTATTTTTGCTGCAGTCCTCTGGAGGTCTTCTTCCTGGATCACTTTTGTTAGATTTAAAGGAGATTAATTCGTTACAGGTTCGAAAGACTGATGTAAACATTTTAAGTGAAAGTTGAGAATTCAATGAAATATTACTTCCCTTATTGTTGCTGCAGTCCTCTGGAGGTCTTCTTCCTGTAGTCTGTATACATTTTGCCAGATTGAAAAGACATAAATTAGTTACAGGTTCAAAAGACTGATGGAAACATTTGAAGTGAAATTTGAGAATTAAAGGAAACATTACTTCCCTTATTGTTGCTGCAGTCCTCTGGAGGTCTTCTTCCTGTAGTCTGTATACATTTTGCCAGATTTAAAAAGACATAAATTAGTTACAGGTTCAAAAAACTGATGGAAACATTTGAAGTGAAATTTGAGAATTAAAGGAAACATTACTTCCCTTATTGTTGCTGCAGTCCTCTGGAGGTCTTCTTCCTGTAGTCTGTATACATTTTGCCAGATTTAAAAAGACATAAATTAGTTACAGGTTCAAAAAACTGATGGAAACATTTGAAGTGAAATTTGAGAATTAAAGGAAACATTACTTCCCTTATTGTTGCTGCAGTCCTCTGGAGGTCTTCTTCCTGTAGTCTGTATACATTTTTCCAGATTTAAAAGACAAATTAGTTACAGGTTCAAAAAACTGATGGAAACATTTGAAGTGAAAGTTGAGAATTAAAGGAAACATTACTTCCCTTATTGTTGCTGCAGTCCTCTGGAGGTCTTCTTACCGTAGTCTGTATACATTTTGCCAGATTTAAAAGACATAAATTAGTTACAGGTTCAAAAGACTGATGGAAACATTTGAAGTCAAAGTTGAGAATTAAAAGAAACATTACCCCCCTTATTGTTGCTGCAGTGCTCTGGAGGTCTTCTTCTTGTAGTCTATAAATTTTGCCAGATTTAAAAGGCATAAATTAGTTACAGGTTCAAAAGACTGATGGAAACATTTGAAGTGAAAGTTGAGAATTAAAGGAAATATTACTTCCCTTATTTTCTTCTGGGTTGTTGTCGTTGCTGGAGAGAGGGTCCTTCTCACTGGATCATCCTAGAAAGAAGATGACATCATCATTGAGTTAAATCACTCAATGCAAGTCAATCACTTTAAAAAAAAAAAAAAGACATACTTACTTTGTTATGCACCTGGTTTGACATGCAGCTTGGTCTGCATCTCAGCTGGATGTTCAGCTTCCTCCCTGACACTCCTACACTACATTAGCAAAGATTAGCGTAGCTAATGTAGTAACAACAACAACCCAGCAGAAAAAAAACAACAAAAACAAAAAAAAAAAAACAATGACCTTACATGAATAATTAAAAAAAAATACATGATTCATTAAACATACATCCTTAAATTACATAATTACATGATAATTTACGTAAGCTTAGCTTAGCCAATGTAATTCTTACATGAGCTTAGCTATTACATTGCAGCTTACATTATATCTTACACATGCCATTCTCATCTAAATAGATGAGAACAACATGAGTTAAGATTTTACACACAATGTCAATGAATACGTGATGAATATATAAAAAAAAATGTTTAAAGGCATTTACAAAATTATTAATTACAAAACATTTAACACACTGGCCCGGTCGTTCTCATCATCTCAAGAGATAATAAGAACATGAAAAAAGTTGCTGACCCCATTCTAAAATAAACAAATACATACATACATACACGTTTACATTAAACGATTAAACTATTTCCAGCCAAGACATGCCACTGCAACCACATACATATGAAAAACAATTACATAAGACTAAACACACTAAAAGACTAAACAAGACCAAATAGTGAAATAAATGACATCAATCACTAGTGAGAAAATCTCCGAGTGCAAATGATTATCCAAGCAAGCCCCCTGGTGCCTGCCTAACTCCAAACTAAACCTAACTATCTTCTGAGACGTGCTGGGCTCGAGGCTTCTTTAAAGCAAAACTTCAGTAAACCTCAGCCAAATGACCAAGGCCCTGAAATGCTCGCCCCCACCAGAGAAACATGTCTCCACCCAGGATTGCCTCGAAAATAAAAAAGGCAAAATAACAAATAGTACACCGATGGAAGGACAGATTGCTCTGCCCAGCTGGCACACTCCCTAACTAACCAGGGAGATCAACCACAAACTGAAATCAGAAACACTCGGATGCTATACTCACCCGAAGAGGACCACAGCTCCTGGTACACTGTAAAAACGTGGCACAACAGGTCTTGGACGTAACAGCTGAAGATAAGTCATTACTCAGTCAAAATACAATAAACTGGACTGTGGTAACTGTAATATGTTTGGAGAACACCTGATTGAAGACATTTATCAGGATGTGAAATGTAAATGTGATCAATCAGTGTGTTCTTTTCGGTTGTCGAATTTGCTACTAATTGAGTGTAACCTCTGGACTGAAACAAATCTTTGATACTTTTTTTTCCCTTTGAAAGGTGGTCCTCATTAAAATCGCCACAAACAATGATGGGCTGGTGATTCAACATGTCCAATGAGTCCAAGAGGTTTTTCAAGTTTTGGAGAAAGATTCCCAGTTGAAAACTTGGCGGTTTGTACACAGTCGCTATTAGCACTTTGACTGGAGCCTCAATTTTAAGGACAACAAACTCCAAATCAGTGACCTGTTGCATGTACCTGCGAGGCTCTGCTTGCACAGTGTCTCTACAGTACATCGCAATTCCACCTCCCTCTTTTTTGGCCTTGGTCTGCTACATGTGAACATGGTGTACCCCTCCAATTGAAAAATTTCAGCTACAGAGGACCCTGACAAATGTGTCTCTGTAAGGCAAAGCACATCTGCATGTTGGAGCTCGTGATGTGCTTTCAGGTCCACCATGTGACATGGCAGACCCTGCGTGTTGTGGTGGACAATTGTCAAAACCTTTGGCGTTTGTTGTATAGATTTCAAAAACGTTAACAATGGTCTACAGCTCTGGAAAGATGCATGAGGCATACTTTCCAGGGCTGTCTTGATCTTGGGGTCAGCGTAAATTTTTTTCTCATCAAAGTCAAGGATGGTGAGACCTTGAAGCGAGGTTGTGCGGCTGAGCGCGACGTACGCCATACCAGGTTCAAAAACACACTTCAGACACACAACCGCCGATGGCATGGTCATTCCTTGAACTTTGTGGGCCGTACAAGCAAAAGCTAATTTCATGGGGAACTGCCGGCGAACAACCCCTTTCTTGTTACTTAGGTTCTCCTCAGATCTTTCAATGTACAGAGTCATCTGAGGGACCTAAGATTTTTTTGCGGTATCTCTGTCCTGCTGTAGGATTGTCCAGCAGGAGTCCAATCATCTTCACGCCTTCCGGTTCTCTAATTACAATGTTAGAAATGGTTCCAAATGTACCGTTCACAAGGCCGTCTTCCACATCTAAATTTCGGATCAACATAACGCGTACTCCTTGAGCAGTCATTATGTTGTCGGGCAAATCTCGCTTGTGTCCTTTAATTTCCCCAGACACAAATGTCATGCAGCCAGTTCTGGGGTCTTTTCGAAAATCACGAGCTGCAACACCTATCGCATCCTTGTAGGAAGCAGTTACGATGTCGGCGTTGTGACGGTCTACTTCTTTGTTTGTGGAGTAGATGTGTAGACTCAGTGCTGGGCAATGCTGACTATCAGCCACTGCCTGTGTAAGCAAGAGCCTGTCTTCATCTAACAAAGAATCTTCCTTTTGCTTCACCCTGAGACGGTTCAAGAGTTCAGCAAAAGCTCGATCGTCTTTCTGTCGCATGATCTCTGTCAGGGTGACCATTTTGAAGTTATCCTTCCAGAGATCAAACTCAGTCTCCTCGTACACACACAGTGGCTTGGCTTTACCAAGGGGCGGCAGTTGATAAAAGTCACCTACAGCAAGGACAGACATGCCTCCAAATGGCTTCTGATTACCCCTGATCTGCTGAAATCGCCAATGCACGTAGGCAAATAGCTCTTTAGAGACCATGGATATCTCATCGATGATGAGAATCTCAGCGTTCGCTAGTGTTGCTCTGACTTCGTCGAGTGCATTCCCAAGACCTTGATAAGGTGGCTTCAAGGACCTTGGTAATTTGAGAATGGAGTGCAACGTGTTGCCTGATATGTTAAATGCAGCTGTACCTGTGAATGCGGTCAGCAGCACTGCGGGTTGGGACATGTCTGCGTGGTCCCGAAATCTCGGGAGCTCGCGCAGAATTCTCGTTGCCTCGTGTTGAATGCACTTAATCACATGCGATTTGCCACATCCAGCACCTCCCGACAGGAAGTAATAAAATGGTTCTGGATTGTGGCCCCAGACTAGTTCAAAGCACCACTGTCGAACAGTGTAGAAAACGGAAGCCTGAGTTTCGTTCAGACTTTGGTACATTTTCCTAACAAAGTCTGGACTCAACTCTGGAGCATCTATTCTAGGCATAGAGCTCCCCTTATCCTTCTTAGTGCCGAATTCTGGGACATCTTCACCGTTTTGCTCCTGATCGCGAGGTTCACATCCAGGCACTCCAGCCGGTCAACTTCAACTTCGGGTGCAAAAGAGTTCCAAGCATTCACGAGAGGACCGCACACCTGAAGCTGTTGAAACGCAGCTTCCATGTTTTTTCCTTGGCCCTCATAACGTTTTTTGTTGTGCCCCACTATTTCCTCTACTCTCATACCCCACTTGTCGCTACACTTTTGAGTGGTGCGGAACGTGGCATCCTTCCTTGTATCTATCTCGAATGTGTTTCTTTTGAGTGGTGCGGAACGTGGCATACTTCCTTGTATCTATCTCGAATGTGTTTCTATTGTCTGGTGCGGAACGTGGCATCCTTCCTTGTATCTATCTCGAAAGTGATTCTATTGTCTGGTGCGGAACATGGCATCCTTCCTTATATCTATCTCGAATGTGTTTCTATTAATTTCTAATGTTCTATTCTATTCTAATGTGTTTCTTCCTTGTATCTATCTCGAATATGTTTCTATTGTCTGGTGCGGAATGTGGCATCTTCCTTGTTTCTATTGTCTGGTGCGGAACATGGCATCTTCCTTGTTTCTATTGTCTGGTGCGGAACGTGGCATCTTCCTTGTTTCTATTGTCTGGTGCGGAACGTGGCATCTTCCTTGTTTCTATTGTCTGGTGCGGAACGTGGCATCTTCCTTGTATCTATCTCGAATGTGTTTCTATTGTCTGGTTCGGAAGGTGGCATCTTCCTTGTATCTATCTCGAATGTGTTTCCTTCCTAACCATTTTCGGGATAGAGACGGCAGGAGACAAAGAGGATCAAAGTTAACGTAAGTAAACAATCAAAATGGTCAGAAATGTATTTTTATTTTAAAACGTGTCAAAATGTTAATAATGAGCTTCCACTGATTTCCATTGAGCATAACTGTTTGTGCTGTCGCATTTTGTGTTGTTTTTAAGTTGCAAACTGTAAATCACGGTGACAAGAAGCTGTCCCCTGGGGGTGTCAACAGTGTCAGAAAAGGTGTGTCACTGCCAGCCATCTTGTCAACTTCACATCCCTTAAGACGTTCAGTTGTCATCTCCGCCATTGCAAATCACGGACTTGCCCTGAGGACTGAAGAAACTTTGGTAGGTAATTTAATCGTGATAATTAACATGAGAATTTTACAAAAGCCTGTGGTCTGTGATGAGAAAAAAACGTAAACAAAAAATATTTTCTACAACAATCCAAATGTTTGAAGTCTAATTTTTTTTTAAAGTATTTTTTTGGCCTTTTCTGGCTTTATTTGATAGTACAGCTTGAAGAGTTGGACAGGAAACAGGGAAAGAGACGGGGAGTGACACGCAGCAAAGGGACCCGGGCCGGGAGTCGAACCCAGGTCCGCTGCAGAGCCTCGGCACATGGGTCGCGCGCGCTACCGACTGAGCTATGCGGCGCCCCTGAAGTCTAATTTCATTGGCCAATGACTCTTAACTTTAATGTTTCCACAGACTCTCGACTTTTTTCAACGAGTTTGGAAAATGGAAGGTGAGTTGGGCTATAAGTAAATAAAAGGAATCAGTGAGATAAATCACTGTGAAACACAGCAGAAAGATTTACTTAGCCCTACAAAAAACACTTTTTCATGTACTTATAGTGTTATAAAGTTTGAGCCCGGGGGCTCTGATTTTGTCACTTTTGTTATTTGTTTTGATAGGTTCACATCAGATGTTCTCTGATGTAGCATCGTTTTTGGCCTGTGATGGGTCTGAATGTGTCCTCTGTCAAAAAAAGGAACTGGCAAATAAGAATCATCTTTGCAAAAAGCATCTTGCAGATGCAATGTACTTTGTGGAAAACAATCAAGGTATGTAGTACAGCTGAACAATAAAGGTGTAGGACGTGATTACATTTATTGAAAATATATATTCTTTTTTTGTTTGTTTTTTGTTTTTGACCCATTTTTTTTTTCAGAGAAATTTGTGGTGGCCTGCTTCTGCAAGGACAAAACACAAGCATCCAGAAGCCACTACCATTGTCCACATTGCAATTTAAAAACTTTTTCACGGCCATGCTACTTCATGAAACATTTAAAAGTCATGCATGGTAGGTGTTCTGCTGCAACATCCACACACATTTTAATCTCAATTTCAATCAATATAACCAAGCAGTATTTTCTCAATTTTCTGTTTTTTTCTTTGTATTTAAAGTCTACTTTAATTTTATGAACTATACAATTTTATAATCCTAATGTTTACCACATTTCCTTCCATTTGTTTCCTGCAGGTATTGCATCAAGCAAAAAACAAGGTATTACATGACAGTAAAATATTAGTATTTGTCATTATGTTTTATTACAGATTTTTTTCAGAAAGTGCCAAATTGTTGAGTTTGATGCAGGTAATGCTAAAAACACCACACAGCATATAAAAGCTATGATGTGTGTCCAGAAAGGAGCATATTTTTGTGTCCTGGCAGAGTTGAATTACATTTTTAACAAGGTTAAATCTGTGGGTGCTTACTTCAGTCCCTCAGTCAGCCCCCAGGAAGATGACTATATGTTTCTGCCTTTATATCTAAGAAATATTTCACTTTAAATTGTTGTTTCATAATTTTGCAATTGTTTAGTCTGATGGTCATCAGTGGTGTGTCCTCCTCAGTAATGTCTTCGATTGCAGCTCCCTGGGTGTGGCAAAAAACAAATATACTCTAGAGCTAGTCTCAGGGCAGAAATACAGTGGCTTTTGTATTGTGGTTTAAAGATCTTTAATAAGTACTTTAACCCTCATGTTGTGTTCCGGTCAAATCTGACTGATTTAAAAGTGTTATCTCTGAAAAATGTACTTAATTTGATCAGACTGACCTAAGAGTCCATGACTTTGTCCACAAAGAGGATTTCAACACACAAAATAAATAGTATTTATTTACATACAATTTTGTGTATTTTATTCAACTTTTGTACACTCTTGGTGTTCCCGGTCAAAAATGACCAGTCATTAGAAATGAATGGGGGAGACTACATTTAGTGTAAAAAACTGATCTCAGGTACATCCTCATTTGTCATATGGACACACACACACATGCCAACACACACACACACACGCACGCACGCACGCACGCACACACACACACACACCTTGGGTCCCAGGCAACCACCATGGGAACCTTAGCCCAGCAGAGTCTCTCTCCCGCGGGAACATCACCTGTTCTCATAAAGTTGCAGCATTGTTTCAATAATATTGGACTTTTCTCGCAGCTTTGGCAGCCTATATGAATGCTTTTTTGAGGCCTTGCTCACAGTTCATTGTGTGGCAGCACCATGGCATGTCGATATACCATAAGTGAGGATATTGATTATATATGTGATCACCACACTGGTGAGGAGGAGAGACGCCAGGAAACTGACAGTGAGGACACTCTTGTGTCCTACTGTCCAAAGAAAAGGGAAAATATGCTCCTGATGACGACTCTGCACATGCCGCTGTGATCACCAGGGAGGACAAGAAACCCAATGCCATCCCGGATTACAACAGGAACAAAGGCAGAGTTGACAACCTTGATAAGGTATGTTGATTTTTATTTTTCATGTACATCTTTCTATCATCAGATTGTTTGAACTGCACTATAAAAGTAAGACTTGGTTTTGGTGGAGTACACATTACATTCATGAACAACACTGAGTTAGTTATTTCCATTTCAATATGATAAATGAGGTATCATTTGTATGTATTTATGATTTTATCTACTTTGTGTACTTTTGCAGGTGACTGGCACATACTCTTGTCAGAGGAAGACAGCTCGTTGGCCCATGGTGGTGTTTTTCAACATGTTAGATGTGTCTATATATTCCATGCATTTGTGCTGTGGATGGAGGTGAATCCAAGATGGAAGCAGGGGAAAAACATCTGATAGAGTGATGAATATTGTAATGTTATTGTTCTTGTTAGTTGTTCTTTAATGTATTAAGACATTGATCTTGTAATATTGTGAAACTGTTTTGGGATAATTTCCTCTGTACACAAATAAAATATTCCGGTCACTTTTGACCAGGAACACGACTAGTGTTACTTTATGTGACTATATAAAAAAATGAAATGGTTTCAAAACAAATGTCCTTGGTAAATTTGACCCAAAGTAGTCTGTGATAAACAATATACTATGTTTCATCTGATTATATTTTATAGTCAAAATAATCCAGAAATTATGCTTTTTAGAACTCGAATTCAAGATGTATACGGTCAGATCAGTGAGGTATACAGGCCATAAATAACAAATAGAAGTTAAAAACTTGTAATGTTCACAAGAACTGAAGTTGATAAAAAAGATCTAACACAACAAATAGTGATAATTATGTATTTTTACAGTTTTTATGATGAGTTTAAATGGAACGGTCATTTTTGACCGGGAACACAAAATTGTTTAACATGAAACGAACACAACATGAGGGTTAATGTTTCACAATAACAACTGTGTCTTTGTTTTTTATTTGGCAGATAAGACAAAGGCTTTAAAACGAAAAGCCGACAATGTCACAGAAGACCCTGCAGACAACTTGGACAGTAAACCAGAAAAGGTGTCATGTCCCCACTGCACATCTGAGCTAAGTTCCCAAAAAAATCTAAAAAGACATATCAGAGATGTACATTGCTTGGACATTGCCCCCATGATTTGCATTGAAATGGGATTTATGTCACACCAAAGTATGACCATAGCCCTGTTTTGCCGGTGCATGTAATCAAGTCCACTAACCCACCAAAAATTGACTGTGAGGTTCCAAATTGCAGGAAATTCATGCAAATTGCATGGTCCTCAGGAAATCCTGGAAAGGAATGCAAACACTTGGAGAGAACAAAGAATGCCAAGTCATATGCAAAGCCAGCAGTCCTCACATCTGCCTCCCTCAAGGACATGTTGAGTAAGGGATTGATGTCCTCAGAATGGGGTGTCAGATGCGAAAACCTCAACCTGGATTCAAACAAACTTGGATTGGACAGTGTTTTTCCAGTTATTTTTGAAGATGAGGGATACTCCAAACGGTGGGTTTTCTTCTCAGTCTTCACATCGCAGACAGACAACTGGTGTCAGTTCGGAAGGACTATAGTCACGTTTGACACAGTTGCGGGACAATGGAACTGTCAGTGTCGGGGGACTGGGACTTCACACCGGTGTATCCACCGCATGATGGCCATGTGGTGGATTTTTCAAGAGTCCCCAGGCACTTTAATGGAAACATTGGACATTCAGACACAAGATATTGATGACCTGGAAAGTCACATTGTTGAAACCAGCATCAGCTGTGAACAACAACCTGTGAACAGTCAGAAAATCTGCATTATGACAGACTACCTCATGACACACAAGCGCATCCCATTCCTACAGGATTTGCCTGTGGAGCTGAGGACTAAGGAGCAGCAACCACCACCACCGTGTTTTGTCCCCACAGAAAACACTTGTCCGTACTGTCCTGGTCCCACCCCTCCAGCTCTGAATCCCTCCAACACAGTAACCACGCAAGCTGTGGTGTATGGGATTAATTATGTCCAGAAAGGTAAGTCTGTAAAAAATGCTATTCTATGCTTTTGCAAGAATGTACCCATCATGACATCACATTCATATTTGTTTTAAATGACATGTGCAATGGCAAATAATGTACAGTGCTATATATAATTAAACTTTAAACTACTTTTCTTTCAATTAACAGGTGTCTCTGTAGCTGTAAAACAGTGCCCAGCATGCACTAACGTTGTGAGGTTCCTGGTTTTCACAACTTCAATAACCGCATCCTCTTGACATCGCCATTGTGTGAGCTTTTGCTTTCTGGTTTGGCGGTAAGGAAATCATAAAAACATTTAGGCCAAAAAATTTCAGCCAGCATTTATGTCAGCGAGTAATTGATAACAGATATCATATTTGTATGTTGATTCATTACAGAACAAGACAACCAGTGGACGTATGCTGGACACTATGTCATTATTAAATGACAACCGATACCATCACCAAACAGTGAGAAAAGCATTTCATCACTTTTTATCGCTCACTAATTTCAAGTTTCAGTTTTCCTGCTACCAGTGTGGGCACCATCCAGCTGTGGTCGTGGCTGACGCCAACTGGAAACTGGCCTTTGATATCCCACGTAAGAATATTTTTCCAATATGTTTTAATCCATGGTAACATTACATTTATGATGTAGATTCTCACAACCGACTTAAAGATGCAAATGTGTGCCTGTATCAAGTATGTCAGGTGGGCAGTGATTAAATAATTTATTTGTTATTTCAGAAGGTTGCAATGGCAAATGTTTCATAATTTTTGGAATTTCATATGTGAAGTTATTGGTGACTCTATGTTTCTCTATGAATGTTTGTGTTGGTGCTGTGCTTTTGTAATTCTGTGCAAAACTTCATTTGCAGTTGGCACATTTAAAAGGCCAGATCCAGAGACTGTTTCTGAGGAAGACTTTGAAGTGGATATAGTGAAGGCATGGTCAGACTTGGACAAGTCACTGATAGCAGAAGGACTCATATCAGGTATGGACTACATATGGCCAGTGCTTTATACTATCATAAATTTTGAAAAGTGTGAAAAAACAACGGTATCAACCTTACACTTCGACATAAGCTTGGCGACAAACAAATCTTGGAACTAATGTAAACTACGAAAAATACTATATGTTTTATTAATAGGAACATCTGTGGCTAACCCATACCACAACTCTGTTGGACACTCCACTGTGGCACCGTGGATGGGACAGCACACCAGAGTGGGAAAGACTCTACCCAAAACAGAGTTCAGAAAGGCCATGAAAAAAAACCCCGATGCTGAAACCAAGCATCCCACCACACCAGTGACATAATGGGTCTCTTTTTTGTCTTTTCAACTTATAGCCTCAAAAAAAAAGAACTACAAGATGCTTGTAATGCCTTGGGTGTGTCAGCAGAGGGGACCATTGCAGATCTGATTATCAGGCTTGAGGAACTGCTGAACTTCAAAGACATATACCCCAAGCTATTTTGGAAACTACAGAAAGCTGGTGGTGAGAAATTTTTGGATATATTTTTTGGATTTATTTGTTTTTCCTTCCTATAACAGCATTATGTTATATGATCTTTTCTATTCTTTAGGTGGTGTCCTTCATTTTTCATGTATGCACGGAGTTGTATACTACCTAAATTTCCTATTCTGGACGGAGTCAGCCAGGGACCACGCTGATGGGCTGCTGAGTTTTAAACAGTTCCCCACATGCTACATTTCAGATGTGGCTGGACAAGTTGCTCGGCATACAAACAACCGGACAAGACAACTGTATTTCAAGCAACATGATGGAAGACTGTGTGCTCCAACAACATCAAGCTGGCTGTCAATAAGGAATTGCAGATTGACATGAAGTGGGTTAAGAACCTGAGGTTCCCACTCCCACTACAGGGAAGTCTCGATGGTGACAGAATGGCAGCAACACATCCTATCACAGGCACAACAGAGAGATATTCACTCTATGACAGATTCCACCAGAAAAACCAGAAACGTCCAGAAGAGAGGCTTAGAAGTCTGAATATCTGCCCCAGCCTCCGAACAGAAATCAACTCATCAGTTGCAGAGCAGTTCAATCGCGAACCTGCATCTGTTAGATATTCATTGTGCCAAATGAAAGAGGCACACTTCAAACAAACACTACGGGTTTTGATAGATCTCCACAATGAGAAAATCAACCTAACTTTCAAATCAGAAATGGAGGCCTTATGCAATACCCAGTTGTCTATTGGCCTTCATGGAATGCTGGGTCTGCAGTCTGCTGGTAAGCTTGTTCGCTATATGTTATAACATAATACAGGATTTAAAAGTTGTGGAGGTGGAAACATAAAAAAGAAAGTGCCATAACCTAGGTCTTCAATCCTCTTGTTGTAGCCCAACCGGATGAAAACACTAATGTTACAAAGTAAGCATGTTTTCCAAATAAGTCATAAGTTCTTCTTTGATCTTTCTTTGAAGGGAAGGAAGATCATAAGCCGACTGTAGCTGGCACTGTGAGATCATCATTTCAAGCAGAACTATATGCCATCGATGATAATGACAAGGTAATAAAACATCATCACACGACAGGTGTTGGCTTTTAATTTTGTCTTAAATCATATTATGAATCAAAATTAATATTTTTGTCATACTGTTTGTATTAAGGGAAAACTCGAGGACTTGTTCTCTGGATGCCGCAAAGAAACTCAAATCATTACTCATGTGTCAAGGCGATTTCCTGTGACCATAAAGGACATTCGCAGTTTTTGCCCACCGGAATTGTTGGCACAATCTTCCATGGTCATGCCATGGTTGACGGATGATGTAAGTGCAGATAAATCTGGTGTTTGAAGTTAGTTTGTACATGAACTGTAATTAGTTACTGCAGTGTTTCTAAAGTATAGATGTGTACCTTATACCAATTAGCACATATTGAATGTTGTATTTTAACAAGTATATTGAATTACAGGCAGTTAACTATCGAGTTGCTCAGCTGGCCCAAGAACACACGGTAATAGATTTAATGTTCTTCCATTTTTGATTGCTTTTGTTGCCTTATCAACGTTTGCTGGTATTAACACATACATTTTATGTTATAGAGTGATTCTTTGGGTACTTATGACTTCATTTTGTGGCACCGGGAATGGACCACGAGTGGAAGTGTGAGTGAGCAGGTTGTCAAACGCATCCCAGTAGGTCCTTTTTGAAACATAAGACAATGTAAATATTTGAAAAATATATCTACTCTTCACATGGACTGTGCTGTCCAACCTGATATTGTTTTATTATAGGTGTCAGACAAGCTATTCCTCCCCAGGATTGTTGGTCACTTGTCTCCAGAGACGGGCAACCATTTTATTCTTTGGGTGAGCCTCCATTAAACAAGTTTTATTCTGTGATTGGACTATTAATATAATTTGGTAAATATGTTTTAGCAACAAAGTCAATGATGCAGAAAGAGCAAAAGCATAACCTAAACCATTAACTCCATTTGAAGTCATACAAATGTGATATTTTTTGAATTGTTATGACTGATTTATGTCCTTGTAGGTATTTGACTTCAAACTGAGACAGATCAGAGTTTATGATTCACTCATGCTTCAATGTCAGATCAGTCATGGTGACATGGACCTCCTCGGGTAAAGGGAAAGTCTCATACAACATTTGATATTTGTCATTGATTACATATGTGGCATAATGATCATACTAAATTATTGCCAATTTGTTCTCTTGTAGAAATGTCTTTAGATTATCTGGTGGCCTTGAAGGTTGGACTGTGACATTTCCTTCACAGTGGAAGCAGCAAGACACTGTTAACTGTGGAGTCTTTGTGTGTTCTGTAAGCTGTTTATTCTTTGAGCTGCTTCTCCCTGTTCAGTGCAAGTGTGGTTTATGATTTCATCAAGTGAATTTTTTTGTTCACTTTTAGACAGCTGAAAATGAGGTCCTAAACCGTGAGGTCACTGCAGAGGCTCTCACTCTTAATCAATGTAGGACTCTTCGTCTGCACCATGCTGCTCAAATTCTGAAGACTGTCAACGCAGAGGTTAGAGGTTTTTTTAAAATGTTATACCAAAATCTGTAATGAATAAAAGACAGATGATGTACAACAGATCGTTGTAACACAGGACTTCCCAAGAACTGCTGAGGAGCTTCTCAAAATGGAGAAGAAGGAAATAAAACTTCAGGAAGCTGAAGCAAAAAAACCGAACTCCAACAGCCATTGCCTGGCCTGGAAACTAAGGTCCTGTTTGTTCCAGCGGGCAACTGGGACAACCAGGTATGTACAACATAAATGAAAACTATGTTAAGTATACTTATATAGTACTTTACACACAACATAGTTGACTATATCAGACAAAGCCAAGTCACACAGGAAATATGGAAAAATGATTTGAGACCCAATTGAACTGGACTAACTTGACAGTAAATCAAAAGTTATTAACTATTGGTAAAATTGTCCCACTTGTGTTTTTCAACAGTGTTTTCCATGAAAAAATAAAGATGTACCCATGGGTACAATGCACAGCATGCAAAAACTGGCTGCATTTCCAGTGTGCTGGTGTGGAGGGGGACTGGACGTCTAAGGATTTTTTTGTGGATGCAACAGCACCCCTGAATTGTAAGAATAATCTCATTTTGCAGAAGCTTGGTTGCCATGAAGATCAAAGTGATAACTGTTGTAGTTGTGTTTCATACAGAATATTAACATGGTTTTACCCTTAATGCCTGTAATCATTTTCAGTGTCTTAACATTAATGTACAAAGATTGAAATGTGTTATATAATTTACAGTTAACAAGAGTAGGACTTATGTACCTTGTCAAAATAGACGTGTAAACATTCAGGTAATGCTTTTCTTTAAACAGAGATGACATTCTGGAGTCTGTTAAAGCAGAAGACATTCTGACAGATGGAGAAATAAAGGTAATAACATGTAATCTCCTGTGAGCTGTACTGCATTTTCTCTACTAAAGGCATTCAATAATTCTATAAAGAGTCCATGGTGGTAAAACACTATCAACCGCTAAATATGTATGATTGCAGGATTTGGAAAGAAACCTCCAGAGTGGGAACATTCTGTCCAACAGAATGTATCTGTGGGAACACAGAGGACTAGATCCTGCCCTCCGGAAACACTACAGTGAACATTTCACTTTATTCAATGACATGAAGGTATGTGGACTTTTTAAATAGCATGTGGGAAAGGAGTAATAGAAAAAATGTGGCCGTGCAAGTTCAAAATTTGTCATTTTAACACGGCTTTTAAGTCCTTTTTTGTAAATCATTTCTGCCAGCATGTTATCTAAATCTTTTTTTTCCATGTCTATTACTCCCCCAGACAGATGACATTATCCAGAGACTAGACAAAGTCCTGTCAGTACCCGGCACCGTTGCTGAGAAGCAGCTCTTCCTCACAGACGTAATTTTGCCTGAGGTGAGCTAAAGAGGATATGTAACAACTTACTTATTAGCACAAGAATACAATTCACAGCATGAAATTCTGAGTAATGGTATCTGTGTCTTAAGAGCTGCAAATGTCAAAAGAGTTAGATATAGAGACATATCTATACCTCTATGGTGCCATTAAATTCTAATATAATTAATCTCTAGCTGTTGGAATCAAAATTATAGTGCTTAAATCTATAAGGAAGAAACATATGTATACAAGGCTAAATTCAATATCTTTTAAGTTGACAGTTTTTCTCAAAATTTCTTTTGTAGGTTTTGATTCAGTGGCTGCAAAAAAGTCACAGCATGTCCCGATACCAAGCTGAATCTGTGCTTCTGAAGAGCACATCTTGAAGGATGACAAAAGGTAAAGGACAGTGTACAGGTGTAGGTGTACATGCTAAATCTCTAAATCCATTCTGCCAGTCATGGATCACAGTATTTTTGTAGGTTAAGTTGACGTCACTGTAATGACGGCACCAGTGCATTTACAGATCATATTTTTTACAGGCCTGGAGAGATCACAGAAGGTGACTCAGAAAGCATGAATGAGGTAAGACCTTTTCTATCCCAAACACCCACAGCTAAAGACCCATTAAATGCTCCTGCAATTTTATTATTGAAGTGGCTTTAGTTGCACGAGTCAATAAAAGCAAAGCTGAGCATATATGATCTCATCCACTCCACAATTTTTTTCTGTTGCTGAAAGTAACATTGCTTCATACTGTGAAATGCTTTACACAACTATAACCTATTATTTTGCAGCACAGCCTATTTGACTTGCAGAAAGGTGACACCTTGTGGTGGAACCTTATTACTATAAAATTATGACCCTTTGGTTTTTGTTTCTATGAATTGCATGCATGTAAGGGAATAACAATGGAATTATATACAAACCAAGAAGACAAATGAGGTTTAAATTTTATTTCAATGAAACTTAAATAACAGTTAAGTGTAGGGTCTTAAAAACAAGACAAAACAGTTCACAGAAGTACTGAAATAGTTAACATTACCAAGCTTATGAATGCCACTTTGACATAAAATATACAATCTTGCTTTTATCTAAAGGCAATAATAAAGATTATCTATAAATATCTGGTTAGGGAGTTTGTTGACAATAAAGTAATAAGCATGTCTAATTATATCATCAATTTGTTAATTTGCTGTAAATTATAAGCTAGTTTGAATCATTACTTGGGAATATCAATATACAATGAATACTTTGAACTTGTTTTCTTGTTTACTGCAGAGCGACGTTATTTTGAGAGATTGCGTAGCTGCTGCTGACTGGTGTCGCAAGGCAAAGTTTGATAGAGGACTTGAAATGCCACAGGTCCTTTCCATGGACAAAGAGGAGCAAACTCAAATCCTCCAGGACCTTTGTAGTTGGGAAGATGAACATGATTCAGAGTCTCCAGCAGAAATGTTCACTTTCATTTTTCAAAAGAAAAAGGACTATGAACATTTCTGGGAACAAGTTGTCGAGGGGAAGAACTACAAAGTCTTTGCAAGATTTGAAGAAGAAGACTGATTTTTTTTCTTTAACTGTGCAATATCCCCACATGACTTTCTTCCCCCTCCCAAAATGTGCAATATCTCCATATAACTGTCCCCTTTCCCCGCCTTCTCACAATCCAGGAACAGCACTCAGGACCAGCCTATTTATCATTTAGCACTAATATTTAAAAATTGCATATATACAACCACCTTCTTGTACAGTGTTTTTTAAATATTTTTTATATTTTATATTTTATTATAGTGTTTTTATTCTTTTTTTCTAGACTGTTGACTCAGAGAGTGCCCCGCACAAGCTATTCCTATGTGTCTGGACTGCGGTTCATGCACAATCGGCAATTTAAAAAACCCTGCACCTTGAAGCTTGATGCTATGGTTTTAACAGCCAAAACTCAAGAGTATTTTATTACATTTTTTTGCCTTGGTGTGAAATATTTTATTACAGATTTAATAAAGGCAGCTGTATAGTCAGCTGTATAGTCTCTTTATTCCTATTCAATGATACAAAGCCTGTAGTACATTATTGGAAAATTCTGAGGTCAACAGTTGGAATGATCTTGAAGCAGTGTGTATAGACATACATACTCATTCATACTCATTCGTAGGGCACCATAGGCAATCGTCAAATAAATACACATACAAAACAAACATCCTCTACCCTACACTAGAAATCCACAACCCCAATAACCATAAACAACACACTTGTTTAAGTGCTCCCTATATAAAGTGCAATCAATTTCACTGTTTATTCATGAGTAGGCTACTCTCTTGACCAGCACAAATGATCTGTGAGTCCTTCTGTGTATATATATATATATATATACACCTGTAGATGGTGTTGTGGCCCTAGACCTCCTGATATTCTACTTATCTGGGTCTGAAAAATAATAAATACATAAATTAAAAAACATAAAGGGCACAGCTTTAGTGTAGGTAAAGCAGTGACAGTTGCCATGGCAACTCACTGGCAGCTGTGGGAACACCTGAAGATGTTCCAGCAAGTGCCAATACCGTCAGTTGCCCTCTGCAGCTGCCTCAACAGCGGTAGCGATAGTGTCAGCTGCCGATGTCGAGGCTGCCTCAGTAGTGGCTGCTGCGTCGACATCGGCAGCTGACACTATAACCTACGAGGCAGCTGCCTCAGTAGTGGCTGCTGCCCCGGCAGCTCGTCAGGACAATGGCTGCTGCCCCGGCAGCTCGTCAGGACAGTGGCTGCTGCCTCAGCAGCTCGTCAGGACAGTGGCTGCTGCCTAGGCAGCTCGTCCGGACAGTGGCTGCTGCCACCGGAAATGCCGCGACCAGCTGCCGCAGCCACAAAATGCGCTAGCCCTTTCTCCCTAGTATCTATCTCGAATGTGTTTCTATTGTCTAGTTCGGAACGTGGCATCTTCCTTGTATCTATCTCGAATGTGTTCTATTGTCTGCCGCGGAATGTGGCATCCTTCCTTGTATCTATATCGAATGTGTTTCTATTGTCTGTTGCGGAACGTGGCATCTTCCTTGTTTGTATTGTCTGGTGCGGAACGTGGCATCTTCCTTGTATTTATCTCGAATGTGTTTCTATTGTCTGGTGCGGAACGTGGCATCTTTCTTGTATTTATCTCGAATGTGTTTCTATTGTCTGGTGCGGAACGTGGCATCTTCCTTGTATCTATCTCGTATGTGTTTCTATTGTCTGTTGCGGAACGTGGCATCTTCCTTGTTTCTATTGTCTGGCGCAGAGCGTGGCATCTTCCTTGTTTCTATTGTCTGGCGCGGGACGTGGCATCCTTCCTTGTATCTATATCGAATGTGTTTCTATTGTCTGGTGAGGAACGTGGCATCTTCCTTGTTTCTACTGTCTGGTTCGGAACGTGGCATCTTCCTTGTATCTATCTCGAATGTGTTTCTATTGTCTGGCGCGGAACGTGGCATCGTCCTTATATGTATCTCGTATGTGTTTCTATTGTCTGGTGCGGAACGTGGCATCTTCCTTGTTTCTATTGTCTGGCGCAAAACGTGGCATCTTCCTTGTTTCTATTGTCTGGCGCGGGACGTGGCATCCTTCCTTGTTTCTATTGTCTGGCGCAAAACGTGGCATCTTCCTTGTTTCTATTGTCTGGCGCGGGACGTGGCATCCTTCCTTGTATCTATATCGAATGTGTTTCTATTGTCTGGTGAGGAACGTGGCATCTTCCTTGTTTCTACTGTCTGGTGCGGAACGTGGCATCTTCCTTGTATTTATCTCGAATGTGTTTCTATTGTCTGGTGCGGAACGTGGCATCTTCCTTGTTTCTATTGTCTGGCGCAAAACGTGGCATCTTCCTTGTTTCTATTGTCTGGTGCGGAACGTGGCATCTTCCTTGTATCTATCTCAAATGTGTTTCTATTATTATCTAATTTCTATTCTATTCTAATGTGTTTCTTCCTTGTATCTATCTCGAATGTGTTTCTGTTGTCTGGTGCGGAACGTGGCATCGTCCTTATATGTATCTCGTATGTGTTTCTATTGTCTGGTGCGGAACGTGGCATCTTCCTTGTATTTATCTCGAATGTGTTTCTATTGTCTGGCGCGGAAGGTGGCATCCTTCCTTGTATCTATATCGAATGTGTTTCTATTGTCTGGTGAGGAACGTGGCATCTTCCTTGTTTCTATTGTCTGGTGCGGAACGTGGCATCTTCATGGTATCTATCTCGAATGTGTTTCTATTGTCTGGTGCGGAACGTGGCATCGTCCTTATATGTATCTCGTATGTGTTTCCTTCCTTGTATCTATATCGAATGTGTTTCTATTGTCTGGTGAGGAACGTGGCATCTTCCTTGTTTCTACTGTCTGGTGCGGAACGTGGCATCTTCCTTGTTTGTATTGTCTGGTGCGGAACGTGGCATCCTTCCTTGTATCTATCTCGTATGTGTTTCTATTGTCTGGTGCGGAACGTGGCATCTTCCTTGTATCTATCTCGAATGTGTTTCTATTGTCTGGTGCGGAACGTGGCATTGTCCTTATATGTATCTCGTATGTGTTTCTATTATCTGGTGCGGAACGTGGCATCTTCCTTGTTTCTATTGTCTGTTGCGGAACGTGGCATCTTCCTTGTTTGTATTGTCTGGTGCGGAACGTGGCATCTTCCTTGTATTTATCTCGAATGTGTTTCTATTGTCTGGTGCGGAACGTGGCATCTTTCTTGTATTTATCTCGAATGTGTTTCTATTGTCTGGTGCGGAACGTGGCATCTTCCTTGTATCTATCTCGTATGTGTTTCTATTGTCTGTTGCGGAACGTGGCATCTTCCTTGTTTCTATTGTCTGGCGCAGAGCGTGGCATCTTCCTTGTTTCTATTGTCTGGCGCGGGACGTGGCATCCTTCCTTGTATCTATATCGAATGTGTTTCTATTGTCTGGTGAGGAACGTGGCATCTTCCTTGTTTCTACTGTCTGGTGCGGAACGTGGCATCTTCCTTGTATCTATCTCGAATGTGTTTCTATTGTCTGGCGCGGAACGTGGCATCGTCCTTATATGTATCTCGTATGTGTTTCTATTGTCTGGTGCGGAACGTGGCATCTTCCTTGTTTCTATTGTCTGGTGCGGAACGTGGCATCTTCCTTGTATCTATCTCGAATGTGTTTCTATTGTCTGGCGCGGAACGTGGCATCGTCCTTATATGTATCTCGTATGTGTTTCTATTGTCTGGTGCGGAACGTGGCATCTTCCTTGTTTCTATTGTCTGGCGCAAAACGTGGCATCTTCCTTGTTTCTATTGTCTGGCGCGGGACGTGGCATCCTTCCTTGTATCTATATCGAATGTGTTTCTATTGTCTGGTGAGGAACGTGGCATCTTCCTTGTTTCTACTGTCTGGTGCGGAACGTGGCATCTTCCTTGTATCTATCTCGAATGTGTTTCTATTGTCTGGTGCGGAACATGGCATCTTCCTTGTTTCTATTGTCTGGCGCAAAACGTGGCATCTTCCTTGTT
This sequence comes from Acanthopagrus latus, assembly GCF_904848185.1. Classification (NCBI taxonomy): domain Eukaryota; kingdom Metazoa; phylum Chordata; class Actinopteri; order Spariformes; family Sparidae; genus Acanthopagrus; species Acanthopagrus latus. The sequence goes on along the minus strand of NC_051042.1, from coordinate 7,541,709 downwards.
TCTATTGTCTGGCGCGGGACGTGGCATCCTTCCTTGTATTTATCTCGAATGTGTTTCTATTGTCTGGTGCGGAACGTGGCATCTTTCTTGTATTTATCTCGAATGTGTTTCTATTGTCTGGTGCGGAACGTGGCATCTTCCTTGTATCTATTGTCTGTTGCGGAACGTGGCATCTTCCTTATATATATCTCGTATGTGTTTCCTTCCTTGTATCTATATCGAATGTGTTTCTATTGTCTGGTGAGGAACGTGGCATCTTCCTTGTTTCTACTGTCTGGTGCGGAACGTGGCATCTTCCTTGTTTGTATTGTCTGGTGCGGAACGTGGCATCCTTCCTTGTATCTATCTCGTATGTGTTTCTATTGTCTGGTGCGGAACGTGGCATCTTCCTTGTATTTATCTCGAATGTGTTTCTATTGTCTGGTGCGGAACGTGGCATCTTCCTTGTTTCTATTGTCTGTTGCGGAACGTGGCATCGTCCTTATATGTATCTCGTATGTGTTTCTATTGTCTGGTGCGGAACGTGGCATCTTCCTTGTTTATATTGTCTGGCGCAAAACGTGGCATCTTCCTTGTTTCTATTGTCTGTTGCGGAACGTGGCATCTTCCTTGTTTCTATTGTCTGTTGCGGAACGTGGCATCTTCCTTGTTTGTATTGTCTGGTGCGGAACGTGGCATCTTCCTTGTATTTATCTCGAATGTGTTTCTATTGTCTGGTGCGGAACGTGGCATCTTTCTTGTATTTATCTCGAATGTGTTTCTATTGTCTGGTGCGGAACGTGGCATCTTCCTTGTATCTATCTCGTATGTGTTTCTATTGTCTGTTGCGGAACGTGGCATCTTCCTTGTTTCTATTGTCTGGCGCAGAGCGTGGCATCTTCCTTGTTTCTATTGTCTGGCGCGGGACGTGGCATCCTTCCTTGTATCTATATCGAATGTGTTTCTATTGTCTGGTGAGGAACGTGGCATCTTCCTTGTTTCTACTGTCTGGTGCGGAACGTGGCATCTTCATGGTATCTATCTCGAATGTGTTTCTATTGTCTGGTGCGGAACGTGGCATCGTCCTTATATGTATCTCGTATGTGTTTCCTTCCTTGTATCTATATCGAATGTGTTTCTATTGTCTGGTGAGGAACGTGGCATCTTCCTTGTTTCTACTGTCTGGTGCGGAACGTGGCATCTTCCTTGTTTGTATTGTCTGGTGCGGAACGTGGCATCCTTCCTTGTATCTATCTCGTATGTGTTTCTATTGTCTGGTGCGGAACGTGGCATCTTCCTTGTATTTATCTCGAATGTGTTTCTATTGTCTGGTGCGGAACGTGGCATTGTCCTTATATGTATCTCGTATGTGTTTCTATTGTCTGGTGCGGAACGTGGCATCTTCCTTGTTTCTATTGTCTGGCGCAAAACGTGGCATCTTCCTTGATTCTATTGTCTGTTGCGGAACATGGCATCTTCCTTGTTTCTATTGTCTGTTGCGGAACGTGGCATCTTCCTTGTTTCTATTGTCTGGCGCAGAGCGTGGCATCTTCCTTGTTTCTATTGTCTGGCGCGGGACGTGGCATCCTTCCTTGTATCTATATCGAATGTGTTTCTATTGTCTGGTGAGGAACGTGGCATCTTCCTTGTTTCTACTGTCTGGTTCGGAACGTGGCATCGTCCTTGTATCTATCTCGAATGTGTTTCTATTGTCTGGTGCGGAACGTGGCATCGTCCTTATATGTATCTCGTATGTGTTTCTATTGTCTGGTGCGGAACGTGGCATCTTCCTTGTTTCTATTGTCTGGCGCAAAACGTGGCATCTTCCTTGTTTCTATTGTCTGGCGCGGGACGTGGCATCCTTCCTTGTTTCTATTGTCTGGCGCAAAACGTGGCATCTTCCTTGTTTCTATTGTCTGGCGCGGGACGTGGCATCCTTCCTTGTATCTATATCGAATGTGTTTCTATTGTCTGGTGAGGAACGTGGCATCTTCCTTGTTTCTACTGTCTGGTGCGGAACGTGGCATCTTCCTTGTATCTATCTCGAATGTGTTTCTATTGTCTGGTGCGGAACATGGCATCTTCCTTGTTTCTATTGTCTGGCGCAAAACGTGGCATCTTCCTTGTTTCTATTGTCTGGCGCGGGACGTGGCATCCTTCCTTGTTTCTATTGTCTGGCGCAAAACGTGGCATCTTCCTTGTTTCTATTGTCTGGCGCGGGACGTGGCATCCTTCCTTGTATCTATATCGAATGTGTTTCTATTGTCTGGTGAGGAACGTGGCATCTTCCTTGTTTCTACTGTCTGGTGCGGAACGTGGCATCTTCCTTGTATCTATCTCGAATGTGTTTCTATTGTCTGGTGCGGAACATGGCATCTTCCTTGTTTCTATTGTCTGGTGCAGAACGTGGCATCCTTCCTTGTATCTATCTCGTATGTGTTTCTATTGTCTGGTGCGGAACGTGGCATCTTCCTTGTTTCTATTGTCTGGCGCGGAACGTGGCATCTTCCTTGTTTCTATTGTCTGGCGCGGAACGTGGCATCTTCCTTGTTTCTATTGTCTGGCGCGGAACGTGGCATCTTCCTTGTTTCTATTGTCTGGCGCGGAACGTGGCATCTTCCTTGTTTCTATTGTCTGGCGCGGAACGTGGCATCTTCCTTGTTTCTATTGTCTGGCGCGGAACGTGGCATCTTCCTTGTTTCTATTGTCTGGCGCAAAATGTGGCATCTTCCTTGTTTCTATTGTCTGGCGCAAAACGTGGCATCTTCCTTGTTTCTATTGTCTGGCGCCGAACGTGGCATCTTCCTTGTTTCTATTGTCTGGTGCGGAACGTGGCATCTTCCTTGTTTGTATTGTCTGGTGCGGAACGTGGCATCTTCCTTGTATTTATCTCAAATGTGTTTCTATTGTCTGGTGCGGAACGTGGCATCTTCCTTGTATCTATCTCGTATGTGTTTCTATTGTCTGGTGCGGAACGTGGCATCTTCCTTGTATCTATTGTCTGTTGCGGAACGTGGCATCTTCCTTATATGTATCTCGTATGTGTTTCCTTCCTTGTATCTATATCGAATGTGTTTCTATTGTCTGGTGAGGAACGTGGCATCTTCCTTGTTTCTACTGTCTGGTGCGGAACGTGGCATCTTCCTTGTTTGTATTGTCTGGTGCGGGACGTGGCATCCTTCCTTGTATCTATATCGAATGTGTTTCTATTGTCTGGTGAGGAACGTGGCATCTTCCTTGTTTCTACTGTCTGGTTCGGAACGTGGCATCTTCCTTGTATCTATCTCGAATGTGTTTCTATTGTCTGGCGCGGAACGTGGCATCGTCCTTATATGTATCTCGTATGTGTTTCTATTGTCTGGTGCGGAACGTGGCATCTTCCTTGTTTCTATTGTCTGGCGCAAAACGTGGCATCTTCCTTGTTTCTATTGTCTGGCGCGGGACGTGGCATCCTTCCTTGTTTCTATTGTCTGGCGCAAAACGTGGCATCTTCCTTGTTTCTTTTGTCTGGCGCGGGACGTGGCATCCTTCCTTGTATCTATATCGAATGTGATTCTATTGTCTGGTGCGGAACGTGGCATCTTCCTTGTATTTATCTCGAATGTGTTTCTATTGTCTGGTGCGGAACGTGGCATCTTTCTTGTATTTATCTCGAATGTGTTTCTATTGTCTGGTGCGGAACGTGGCATCTTCCTTGTATCTATCTCGTATGTGTTTCTATTGTCTGTTGCGGAACGTGGCATCTTCCTTGTTTCTATTGTCTGGCGCAGAGCGTGGCATCTTCCTTGTTTCTATTGTCTGGCGCGGGACGTGGCATCCTTCCTTGTATCTATATCGAATGTGTTTCTATTGTCTGGTGAGGAACGTGGCATCTTCCTTGTTTCTACTGTCTGGTGCGGAACGTGGCATCTTCCTTGTATCTATCTCGAATGTGTTTCTATTGTCTGGCGCGGAACGTGGCATCGTCCTTATATGTATCTCGTATGTGTTTCTATTGTCTGGTGCGGAACGTGGCATCTTCCTTGTTTCTATTGTCTGGCGCAGAGCGTGGCATCTTCCTTGTTTCTATTGTCTGGCGCGGGACGTGGCATCCTTCCTTGTATCTATATCGAATGTGATTCTATTGTCTGGTGCGGAACGTGGCATCTTCCTTGTATTTATCTCGAATGTGTTTCTATTGTCTGGTGCGGAACGTGGCATCTTTTTGTATTTATCTCGAATGTGTTTCTATTGTCTGGTGCGGAACGTGGCATCTTCCTTGTATCTATCTCGTATGTGTTTCTATTGTCTGTTGCGGAACGTGGCATCTTCCTTGTTTCTATTGTCTGGCGCAGAGCGTGGCATCTTCCTTGTTTCTATTGTCTGGCGCGGGACGTGGCATCCTTCCTTGTATCTATATCGAATGTGTTTCTATTGTCTGGTGAGGAACGTGGCATCTTCCTTGTTTCTACTGTCTGGTGCGGAACGTGGCATCTTCCTTGTATCTATCTCGAATGTGTTTCTATTGTCTGGCGCGGAACGTGGCATCGTCCTTATATGTATCTCGTATGTGTTTCTATTGTCTGGTGCGGAACGTGGCATCTTCCTTGTTTCTATTGTCTGGCGCAAAACGTGGCATCTTCCTTGTTTCTATTGTCTGGCGCAAAACGTGGCATCTTCCTTGTTTCTATTGTCTGGCGCGGGACGTGGCATCCTTCCTTGTATCTATATCGAATGTGTTTCTATTGTCTGGTGAGGAACGTGGCATCTTCCTTGTTTCTACTGTCTGGTGCGGAACGTGGCATCTTCCTTGTATCTATCTCGAATGTGTTTCTATTGTCTGGTGCGGAACATGGCATCTTCCTTGTTTCTATTGTCTGGTGCGGAACGTGGCATCTTCCTTGTATCTATCTCGTATGTGTTTCTATTGTCTGTTGCGGAACGTGGCATCTTCCTTGTTTCTATTGTCTGTTGCGGAACGTGGCATCTTCCTTGTTTGTATTGTCTGGTGCAGAACGTGGCATCCTTCCTTGTATCTATCTCGTATGTGTTTCTATTGTCTGGTGCGGAACGTGGCATCTTCCTTGTTTCTATTGTCTGGTGCGGAACGTGGCATCTTCCTTGTTTCTATTGTCTGGCGCGGAACGTGGCATCTTCCTTGTTTCTATTGTCTGGCGCGGAACGTGGCATCTTCCTTGTTTCTATTGTCTGGCGCAAAACGTGGCATCTTCCTTGTTTCTATTGTCTGGCGCGGGACGTGGCATCCTTCCTTGTATCTATATCGAATGTGTTTCTATTGTCTGGTGAGGAACGTGGCATCTTCCTTGTTTCTACTGTCTGGTGCGGAACGTGGCATCTTCCTTGTATCTATCTCGAATGTGTTTCTATTGTCTGGTGCGGAACATGGCATCTTCCTTGTTTCTATTGTCTGGCGCAAAACGTGGCATCTTCCTTGTTTCTATTGTCTGGCGCGGGACGTGGCATCCTTCCTTGTATCTATATCGAATGTGTTTCTATTGTCTGGTGAGGAACGTGGCATCTTCCTTGTTTCTACTGTCTGGTGCGGAACGTGGCATCTTCCTTGTATCTATCTCGAATGTGTTTCTATTGTCTGGTGCGGAACATGGCATCTTCCTTGTTTCTATTGTCTGGTGCGGAACGTGGCATTTCCCTTGTATCTATCTCGTATGTGTTTCTATTGTCTGTTGCGGAACGTGGCATCTTCCTTGTTTCTATTGTCTGTTGCGGAACGTGGCATCTTCCTTGTTTGTATTGTCTGGTGCAGAACGTGGCATCCTTCCTTGTATCTATCTCGTATGTGTTTCTATTGTCTGGTGCGGAACGTGGCATCTTCCTTGTTTCTATTGTCTGGCGCGGAACGTGGCATCTTCCTTGTTTCTATTGTCTGGCGCGGAACGTGGCATCTTCCTTGTTTCTATTGTCTGGCGCGGAACGTGGCATCTTCCTTGTTTCTATTGTCTGGCGCGGAACGTGGCATCTTCCTTGTTTCTATTGTCTGGCGCGGAACGTGGCATCTTTCTTGTTTCTATTGTCTGGCGCGGAACGTGGCATCTTCCTTGTTTCTATTGTCTGGCGCGGAACGTGGCATCTTCCTTGTTTCTATTGTCTGGCGCAAAACGTGGCATCTTCCTTGTTTCTATTGTCTGGCGCAAAACGTGGCATCTTCCTTGTTTCTATTGTCTGGCGCAAAACGTGGCATCTTCCTTGTTTCTATTGTCTGGTGCGGAACGTGGCATCTTCCTTGTTTCTATTGTCTGGTGCGGAACGTGGCATCTTCCTTGTATTTATCTCGAATGTGTTTCTATTGTCTGGTGCGGAACGTGGCATCTTTCTTGTATTTATCTCGACTGTGTTTCTATGTGTTTCTACGTGGCATTGTCCTTATATGTATCTCGTATGTGTTTCTGTTGTCTGGTGCGGAACGTGGCATCTTACTTGTTTCTATTGCCTGTTGCGGAACGTGGCATCGTCCTTATATGTATCTCGTATGTGTTTCTATTGTCTGGTGCGGAACGTGGCATCTTCCTTGTTTGTATTGTCTGGTGCGGAACGTGGCATCTTCCTTGTATTTATCTCGAATGTGTTTCTATTGTCTGGTGCGGAACGTGGCATCTTTCTTGTATTTATCTCGAATGTGTTTCTATTGTCTGGTGCGGAACGTGGCATCTTCCTTGTATCTATCTCGTATGTGTTTCTATTGTCTGTTGCGGAACGTGGCATCTTCCTTGTTTCTATTGTCTGGCGCAGAGCGTGGCATCTTCCTTGTTTCTATTGTCTGGCGCGGAACGTGGCATCTTCCTTGTTTCTATTGTCTGGCGCGGAACGTGGCATCTTGCTTGTTTATATTGTCTGGCGCGGCACGTGGCATCTTCCTTGTTTCTATTGTCTGGCGCGGAACGTGGCATCTTCCTTGTTTCTATTGTCTGGCGCGGAACGTGGCATCTTTCTTGTTTCTATTGTCTGGCGCGGAACGTGGCATCTTCCTTGTTTCTATTGTCTGGCGCGGAACGTGGCATCTTCCTTGTTTCTATTGTCTGGCGCAAAACGTGGCATCTTCCTTGTTTCTATTGTCTGGCGCAAAACGTGGCATCTTCCTTGTTTCTATTGTCTGGCGCAAAACGTGGCATCTTCCTTGTTTCTATTGTCTGGCGCCGAACGTGGCATCTTCCTTGTTTCTATTGTCTGGTGCGGAACGTGGCATCTTCCTTGTTTGTATTGTCTGGTGCGGAACGTGGCATCTTCCTTGTATTTATCTCGAATGTGTTTCTATTGTCTGGTGCGGAACGTGGCATCTTTCTTGTATTTATCTCGACTGTGTTTCTATGTGTTTCTACGTGGCATTGTCCTTATATGTATCTCGTATGTGTTTCTGTTGTCTGGTGCGGAACGTGGCATCTTACTTGTTTCTATTGCCTGTTGCGGAACGTGGCATCGTCCTTATATGTATCTCGTATGTGTTTCTATTGTCTGGTGCGGAACGTGGCATCTTCCTTGTTTGTATTGTCTGGTGCGGAACGTGGCATCTTCCTTGTATTTATCTCGAATGTGTTTCTATTGTCTGGTGCGGAACGTGGCATCTTTCTTGTATTTATCTCGAATGTGTTTCTATTGTCTGGTGCGGAACGTGGCATCTTCCTTGTATCTATCTCGTATGTGTTTCTATTGTCTGTTGCGGAACGTGGCATCTTCCTTGTTTCTATTGTCTGGCGCAGAGCGTGGCATCTTCCTTGTTTCTATTGTCTGGCGCGGGACGTGGCATCCTTCCTTGTATCTATATCGAATGTGTTTCTATTGTCTGGTGAGGAACGTGGCATCTTCCTTGTTTCTACTGTCTGGTTCGGAACGTGGCATCTTCCTTGTATCTATCTCGAATGTGTTTCTATTGTCTGGCGCGGAACGTGGCATCGTCCTTATATGTATCTCGTATGTGTTTCTATTGTCTGGTGCGGAACGTGGCATCTTCCTTGTTTCTATTGTCTGGCGCAAAACGTGGCATCTTCCTTGTTTCTATTGTCTGGCGCGGGACGTGGCATCCTTCCTTGTTTCTATTGTCTGGCGCAAAACGTGGCATCTTCCTTGTTTCTATTGTCTGGCGCGGGACGTGGCATCCTTCCTTGTATCTATATCGAATGTGTTTCTATTGTCTGGTGAGGAACGTGGCATCTTCCTTGTTTCTACTGTCTGGTGCGGAACGTGGCATCTTCCTTGTATCTATCTCGAATGTGTTTCTATTGTCTGGTGCGGAACATGGCATCTTCCTTGTTTCTATTGTCTGGCGCAAAACGTGGCATCTTCCTTGTTTCTATTGTCTGGCGCGGGACGTGGCATCCTTCCTTGTATCTATATCGAATGTGATTCTATTGTCTGGTGCGGAACGTGGCATCTTCCTTGTATTTATCTCGAATGTGTTTCTATTGTCTGGTGCGGAACGTGGCATCTTCCTTGTATCTATCTCGTATGTGTTTCTATTGTCTGTTGCGGAACGTGGCATCTTCCTTGTTTCTATTGTCTGGCGCAGAGCGTGGCATCTTCCTTGTTTCTATTGTCTGGCGCGGGACGTGGCATCCTTCCTTGTATCTATATCGAATGTGTTTCTATTGTCTGGTGAGGAACGTGGCATCTTCCTTGTTTCTACTGTCTGGTGCGGAACGTGGCATCTTCCTTGTATCTATCTCGTATGTGTTTCTATTGTCTGTTGCGGAACGTGGCATCTTCCTTGTTTCTATTGTCTGGCGCAGAGCGTGGCATCTTCCTTGTTTCTATTGTCTGGCGCGGGACGTGGCATCCTTCCTTGTATCTATATCGAATGTGTTTCTATTGTCTGGTGAGGAACGTGGCATCTTCCTTGTTTCTACTGTCTGGTTCGGAACGTGGCATCTTCCTTGTATCTATCTCGAATGTGTTTCTATTGTCTGGCGCGGAACGTGGCATCGTCCTTATATGTATCTCGTATGTGTTTCTATTGTCTGGTGCGGAACGTGGCATCTTCCTTGTTTCTATTGTCTGGCGCAAAACGTGGCATCTTCCTTGTTTCTATTGTCTGGCGCGGGACGTGGCATCCTTCCTTGTTTCTATTGTCTGGCGCAAAACGTGGCATCTTCCTTGTTTCTATTGTCTGGCGCGGGACGTGGCATCCTTCCTTGTATCTATATCGAATGTGTTTCTATTGTCTGGTGAGGAACGTGGCATCTTCCTTGTTTCTACTGTCTGGTGCGGAACGTGGCATCTTCCTTGTATCTATCTCGAATGTGTTTCTATTGTCTGGTGTGGAACATGGCATCTTCCTTGTTTCTATTGTCTGGCGCAAAACGTGGCATCTTCCTTGTTTCTATTGTCTGGCGCGGGACGTGGCATCCTTCCTTGTATCTATATCGAATGTGATTCTATTGTCTGGTGCGGAACGTGGCATCTTCCTTGTATTTATCTCGAATGTGTTTCTATTGTCTGGTGCGGAACGTGGCATCTTCCTTGTATCTATCTCGTATGTGTTTCTATTGTCTGTTGCGGAACGTGGCATCTTCCTTGTTTCTATTGTCTGGCGCAGAGCGTGGCATCTTCCTTGTTTCTATTGTCTGGCGCGGGACGTGGCATCCTTCCTTGTATCTATATCGAATGTGTTTCTATTGTCTGGTGAGGAACGTGGCATCTTCCTTGTTTCTACTGTCTGGTGCGGAACGTGGCATCTTCCTTGTATCTATCTCGAATGTGTTTCTATTGTCTGGCGCGGAACGTGGCATCGTCCTTATATGTATCTCGTATGTGTTTCTATTGTCTGGTGCGGAACGTGGCATCTTCCTTGTTTCTATTGTCTGGCGCAAAACGTGGCATCTTCCTTGTATCTATTGTCTGGCGCAAAACGTGGCATCTTCCTTGTTTCTATTGTCTGGCGCGGGACGTGGCATCCTTCCTTGTATCTATATCGAATGTGTTTCTATTGTCTGGTGAGGAACGTGGCATCTTCCTTGTTTCTACTGTCTGGTGCGGAACGTGGCATCTTCCTTGTATCTATCTCGAATGTGTTTCTATTGTCTGGTGCGGAACATGGCATCTTCCTTGTTTCTATTGTCTGGCGCAAAACGTGGCATCTTCCTTGTTTCTATTGTCTGGCGCGGGACGTGGCATCCTTCCTTGTATCTATATCGAATGTGTTTCTATTGTCTGGTGCGGAACGTGGCATCTTCCTTGTATCTATCTCGAATGTGTTTCTATTGTCTGGTGCGGAACATGGCATCTTCCTTGTTTCTATTGTCTGGTGCGGAACGTGGCATCTTCCTTGTATCTATCTCGTATGTGTTTCTATTGTCTGGTGCGGAACGTGGCATCTTCCTTGTATCTATCTCGTATGTGTTTCTATTGTCTGTTGCGGAACGTGGCATCTTCCTTGTTTCTATTGTCTGTTGCGGAACGTGGCATCTTCCTTGTTTGTATTGTCTGGTGCAGAACGTGGCATCCTTCCTTGTATCTATCTCGTATGTGTTTCTATTGTCTGGTGCGGAACGTGGCATCTTCCTTGTATTTATCTCGAATGTGTTTCTATTGTCTGGTGCGGAACGTGGCATCTTTCTTGTATTTATCTCGAATGTGTTTCTATTGTCTGGTGCGGAACGTGGCATCTTCCTTGTATCTATCTCGTATGTGTTTCTATTGTCTGGTGCGGAACGTGGCATCTTCCTTGTATCTATTGTCTGTTGCGGAACGTGGCATCTTCCTTATATGTATCTCGTATGTGTTTCCTTCCTTGTATCTATATCGAATGTGTTTCTATTGTCTGGTGAGGAACGTGGCATCTTCCTTGTTTCTACTGTCTGGTGCGTAACGTGGCATCTTCCTTGTTTGTATTGTCTGGTGCGGAACGTGGCATCCTTCCTTGTATCTATCTCGTATGTGTTTCTATTGTCTGGTGCGGAACGTGGCATCTTCCTTGTATTTATCTCGAATGTGTTTCTATTGTCTGGTGCGGAACGTGGCATTGTCCTTATATGTATCTCGTATGTGTTTCTATTGTCTGGTGCGGAACGTGGCATCTTCCTTGTTTCTATTGTCTGTTGCGGAACGTGGCATCTTCCTTGTTTCTATTGTCTGTTGCGGAACGTGGCATCTTCCTTGTTTGTATTGTCTGGTGCGGAACGTGGCATCTTCCTTGTATTTATCTCGAATGTGTTTCTATTGTCTGGTGCGGAACGTGGCATCTTTCTTGTATTTATCTCGAATGTGTTTCTATTGTCTGGTGCGGAACGTGGCATCTTCCTTGTATCTATCTCGTATGTGTTTCTATTGTCTGGTGAGGAACGTGGCATCTTCCTTGTTTCTATTGTCTGGCGCAGAGCGTGGCATCTTCCTTGTTTCTATTGTCTGGCGCGGGACGTGGCATCCTTCCTTGTATCTATATCGAATGTGTTTCTATTGTCTGGTGAGGAACGTGGCATCTTCCTTGTTTCTACTGTCTGGTGCGGAACGTGGCATCTTCCTTGTATCTATCTCGAATGTGTTTCTATTGTCTGGCGCGGAACGTGGCATCGTCCTTATATGTATCTCGTATGTGTTTCTATTGTCTGGTGCGGAACGTGGCATCTTCCTTGTTTCTATTGTCTGGCGCAAGACGTGGCATCTTCCTTGTTTCTATTGTCTGGCGCGGGACGTGGCATCCTTCCTTGTATCTATATCGAATGTGTTTCTATTGTCTGGTGAGGAATGTGGCATCTTCCTTGTATCTATCTCGTATGTGTTTCTATTGTCTGTTGCGGAACGTGGCATCTTCCTTGTTTCTATTGTCTGGCGCAGAGCGTGGCATCTTCCTTCTTTCTATTGTCTGGCGCGGGACGTGGCATCCTTCCTTGTATCTATCTCGAATGTGTTTCTATTGTCTGGCGCGGAACGTGGCATCGTCCTTATATGTATCTCGTATGTGTTTCTATTGTCTGGTGCGGAACGTGGCATCTTCCTTGTTTCTATTGTCTGGCGCAAAACGTGGCATCTTCCTTGTTTCTATTGTCTGGCGCAAAACGTGGCATCTTCCTTGTTTCTATTGTCTGGCGCGGGACGTGGCATCCTTCCTTGTATCTATATCGAATGTGTTTCTATTGTCTGGCGCGGAACGTGGCATCGTCCTTATATGTATCTCGTATGTGTTTCTATTGTCTGGTGCGGAACGTGGCATCTTCCTTGTTTCTATTGTCTGGCGCAAAACGTGGCATCTTCCTTGTTTCTATTGTCTGGCGCAAAACGTGGCATCTTCCTTGTTTCTATTGTCTGGCGCGGGACGTGGCATCCTTCCTTGTATCTATATCGAATGTGTTTCTATTGTCTGGTGAGGAACGTGGCATCTTCCTTGTTTCTACTGTCTGGCGCGGAACGTGGCATCTTCCTTGTATCTATCTCGAATGTGTTTCTATTGTCTGGTGCGGAACATGGCATCTTCCTTGTTTCTATTGTCTGGCGCAAAACGTGGCATCTTCCTTGTTTCTATTGTCTGGCGCGGGACGTGGCATCCTTCCTTGTATCTATATCGAATGTGTTTCTATTGTCTGGTGCGGAACATGGCATCTTCCTTGTTTCTATTGTCTGGTGCGGAACGTGGCATCTTCCTTGTATCTATCTCGTATGTGTTTCTATTGTCTGGTGCGGAACGTGGCATCTTCCTTGTTTCTATTGTCTGTTGCGGAACGTGGCATCTTCCTTGTTTGTATTGTCTGGTGCAGAACGTGGCATCCTTCCTTGTATCTATCTCGTATGTGTTTCTATTGTCTGGTGCGGAACGTGGCATCTTCCTTGTATTTATCTCGAATGTGTTTCTATTGTCTGGTGCGGAACGTGGCATCTTTCTTGTATTTATCTCGAATGTGTTTCTATTGTCTGGTGCGGAACGTGGCATCTTCCTTGTATCTATCTCGTATGTGTTTCTATTGTCTGGTGCGGAACGTGGCATCTTCCTTGTATCTATTGTCTGTTGCGGAACGTGGCATCTTCCTTGTTTCTATTGTCTGGCGCGGAACGTGGCATCTTCCTTGTTTGTATTGTCTGGTGCAGAACGTGGCATCCTTCCTTGTATCTATCTCGTATGTGTTTCTATTGTCTGGTGCGGAACGTGGCATCTTCCTTGTATTTATCTCGAATGTGTTTCTATTGTCTGGTGCGGAACGTGGCATCTTCCTTGTATTTATCTCGAATGTGTTTCTATTGTCTGGTGCGGAACGTGGCATCTTCCTTGAATCTATCTCGTATGTGTTTCTATTGTCTGGTGCGGAACGTGGCATCTTCCTTGTATCTATTGTCTGTTGCGGAACGTGGCATCTTCCTTGTTTCTATTGTCTGGCGCGGAACGTGGCATCTTCCTTGTTTCTATTGTCTGGCGCGGAACGTGGCATCTTCCTTGTTTCTATTGTCTGGGGCGGAACGTGGCATCTTCCTTGTTTCTATTGTCTGGGGCGGAACGTGGCATCCTTCCTTGTATCTATCTCGTATGTGTTTCTATTGTCTGGTGCGGAACGTGGCATCTTCCTTGTATTTATCTCGAATGTGTTTCTATTGTCTGGTGCGGAACGTGGCATTGTCCTTATATGTATCTCGTATGTGTTTCTATTGTCTGGTGCGGAACGTGGCATCTTCCTTGTTTCTATTGTCTGTTGCGGAACGTGGCATCTTCCTTGTTTCTATTGTCTGTTGCGGAACGTGGCATCTTCCTTGTTTGTATTGTCTGGTGCGGAACGTGGCATCTTCCTTGTATTTATCTCAAATGTGTTTCTATTGTCTGGTGCGGAACGTGGCATCTTTCTTGTATTTATCTCGAATGTGTTTCTATTGTCTGGTGCGGAACGTGGCATCTTCCTTGTATCTATCTCGTATGTGTTTCTATTGTCTGTTGCGGAACGTGGCATCTTCCTTGTTTCTATTGTCTGGCGCAGAGCGTGGCATCTTCCTTGTTTCTAATGTCTGGCGCGGGACGTGGCATCTTCCTTGTTTCTATTGTCTGGTGCGGAACGTGGCATCTTCCTTGTATCTATCTCGTATGTGTTTCTATTGTCTGGCGCGGAACGTGGCATCTTCCTTGTTTCTATTGTCTGGCGCAAAACGTGGCATCTTCCTTGTTTCTATTGTCTGGCGCAAAACGTGGCATCTTCCTTGTTTCTATTGTCTGGCGCGGGACGTGGCATCCTTCCTTGTATCTATATCGAATGTGTTTCTATTGTCTGGTGAGGAACGTGGCATCTTCCTTGTTTCTACTGTCTGGTGCGGAACGTGGCATCTTCCTTGTATCTATCTCGAATGTGTTTCTATTGTCTGGTGCGGAACATGGCATCTTCCTTGTTTCTATTGTCTGGCGCAAAACGTGGCATCTTCCTTGTTTCTATTGTCTGGCGCGGGACGTGGCATCCTTCCTTGTATCTATATCGAATGTGTTTCTATTGTCTGGTGAGGAACGTGGCATCTTCCTTGTTTCTACTGTCTGGTGCGGAACGTGGCATCTTCCTTGTATCTATCTCGAATGTGTTTCTATTGTCTGGTGCGGAACATGGCATCTTCCTTGTTTCTATTGTCTGGTGCGGAACGTGGCATCTTCCTTGTATCTATATCGAATGTGTTTCTATTGTCTGGTGAGGAACGTGGCATCTTCCTTGTTTCTACTGTCTGGTGCGGAACGTGGCATCTTCCTTGTATCTATATCGAATGTGTTTCTATTGTCTGGTGAGGAACGTGGCATCTTCCTTGTTTCTATTGTCTGGCGGGGGACGTGGCATCTTCCTTGTTTCTATTGTCTGGCGCGGGACGTGGCATCTTCCTTGTTTCTATTGTCTGGCGCGGAACGTGGCATCTTCCTTGTATCTATCTCGAATGTGTTTCTATTGTCTGGTGCGGAACGTGGCAACAATTTTTGCAAATGGCAAGATTTTTGCAATCAGCTGCCTCTCAAGCACATTAAGTGCAGCCAATTCTGGGGGGACGGGCGCCAACTCCAAATTCTTTACAACTGCCATGGGTGGTATGCATCCTCCGCTAAGGTGGCTGTCGCAGGTGTAGCATATCCACTCATGCAGTCTTTCTTGTGGCACAGAGCAAGGGGTAGAGCAGTCACTGTCACAAAAGTGAACATAGTTTCCTGTCAAGCATGCTGCTGCCACTTTTGCGTGTTTACAATATTTTTGTGTTTTGCATTCTTTGACCTGATTAGGAAACATGGTTCTATTACAAACGGTACAAATGCATCTGGGTCCATGTCTAATGGACTCACGAAAGACAGCTATGGCTGCTTCCATCACCGGATCAATCAGGGGCTTGGGGCGGTGGGGCACAATTTGTATGTATTTTCTCCTGATTCTAAGCGCTCTCTGCATCTTGTAAAATATGCTAAAGGCAGCATTTGTGGCCAATTTGGTTCCTCTCCGCTGGTTACAACGTTGATTAAAACGACGTCTAAATTCCGGATCACTCTGATATCTGAGATTGAAATCTTACTTTTTCTTTTGGCTATAGCTTTGATCCGTGTTGTATCTCTGAGACATGACAAATTTTTGTCTGCTCTGAAACACTGTATCTGACTGGTATCTATCGCTACAGTGTTTGTTTTGTCTGGTGCGGAACGTGGCATCTTCCTTGTATTTCTTTGTAATGTAAGTCTTCCGTTGTCTCCTGAAAGTAGCATTTTCCCTGTATCTTCTGATGAGTTCTTCCTTCTTCTTATCTTGAACATTTTCATAGTAACATTTGAAGGAAAGTAATCGCTGATTCTGATGGAGACAGTCTTGGGCATATCTTCTTCTTTGTGCTTGGAGTTTCTTTCTTCTAAATTCTAGACAGCTGCTGTACTTTTTCCTTTCATATTCGATTTTTTTCCTTTTTTCTTCACCAGACAGTAATGTGTGTTTTTTGCTGGCATGACGCATCGCTCTTCGTCGCTGTTGCTTTGGCAACTTTGTGAAATGTTTTGCTGGTGGTGGTGCAGGAGCCGCCTGGAGGACGCACTCTGCTGCTGCTGGTGCAGGAGCCGCCTTGAGGACGCGCTCTGCTGCTGGTGGGCGTGGGAGAGCTGTCCTGGATACACTGTGTGCCACAGATGCCTGAGGGCATTCTCTTGAACCAATGGCTTCGAATGACACCGGCACAAACTCATAACTGGCAGAATGGCCGCGATTTGCAAAGAGTCTGTGCAGGTGTTCAGCCAAGTCACTGATCTCCGAGAAGGTCTTCATAATTGCAGTGCCGTGGGGGTGAGGTAAGCCCATCACATTTCTTGAGTGTGAATCAAACACACCATACCTGCCCGAACGGTCACGGAAAACTGCAATACACTCTGGACTTACTATAACTAAAGCCAGATTAACGTCACCTGACAGACACTCTAATTGTGTGGCAAGGGGCAGATACCAAGACTGGCTTCCACTGGCTTTCACAAGTCCACACCTGATTTCAGGCATGTGGACATTACACATATCTGTGTCAGTCAGGACTTGTTTGGGCAGTTCTTCCACAGTGGGATGGTCACTGCGGAATCTTTTTTCCCGGATCAGCTGTTGTTTTACACCTACATAAAGTGAATCTCCCTTTGCCAGCACGCTATCAAGGGCAGCAGTGTTAAACTGACAGCCCTCGTTCAGATAAGCCAGAAAAGTCAGGGACATGCAGGTACACTGGTGGTTCCTGGAGAACTTCCTGTACCTCATGTCACTCTGACTATGACTAGCCCTAATACTAGCACTAAGCGGCACCTGAAATATAACAAATTATCATCATCATAAAGGATTTATTAGCATAATCATAAGCCTAGTTAAGATTATTAGTTGTAGTAATTAACCATTACATATACTACAGTCATAGCATGGTGACAGTTTAAGCAAATGTGACTAAAAACATTTTACCTACTGCAGCTTTAAATTAACTATCCAATTAAGTTTGAAGGAGGCGTTAAAGGACCTTTAACTCTAATACATCCCTTGTACGTGTGTCACACCATTTACACATGAAAACATTCATAAATAGTAATTAATTCCCTCCTTCATTTCCTTCCTTCCCTTCCTTTTGCATTTCAGTTCAAAGTAAACCACACTTTACCTCTAACAAACACTTTAAGCCCTCAATAAACCCAAATGTAAATGTCCTTACCTCTTTAGAAGGGGAATGAGAGGTGGCAAGTCCGTCATCGATGATCCAGGGCCAGCAGGACGATGAGGGAACTGGTGTCCCGACGGTCTGTGATAAGTAATAACACCAGTTAATATCTAGACATGAGGCAACACAATGCAGCAAGTTGATACAAGAAAAGTTTCCCAAATTTATTTCAATTACTCACTGACATTTGTGAACTGCAGCGAGAGATAATAGTAGCAGAGATGTTAAATGAAACAGTTTAATGTAGTTACAGCATTTTACAGTAAAGGTTCTGTGTGTGTCTGTTGTGGAGTAAATACCTTAACTGGGCGAGGAGAGTGACAGGCAGCTTTAATGGTCTGGGATGGTCCAACCGGTGAAGGGGTCTTCATCCTGGTCACCTGAGAACAAATATTAACAACTTGATGAAGACTTTAACGACATTATGAACTTTAGTCAATAGGAATAATTTTTACCTTCGCAACCGGTGAACAGCAGGGGGTCGCCGGATCACCCAAACTACAGTACAACCTGACTGGAGGGGATCCAACCAGCTGCTGACACATGAGAACAAATATGTTAAACTTCATGCGTCTCAGTGAACACACTGTGTGTTCTGAGTGAGATTGTGTCTTGTGTCAGAGAGTAACATACGTTGGTCACTGAAGTTTGGGTGCGGGGGGGTGTTCCAACCGTGGTCCTGGACCGAGGAACCGGGCTGGTCTCCGTGACAGCCTGGCTGGAGGGGATCCAACCTGCTGTTGACAGATGAGAATAAACATGTTAAAATTCAGACAGAGTGGACAATGTAGTTATGTCTCCATGAAGACACTGTTTCAACTGTAAATATTGACTATGTGCGTCAGTTGTGTAACATACGTTGTTCACAGGAGACTGGTGGCGGGGGGGGCGTCTCTCCGTGGTCCTATGACGCCTGGCTGTCGCTGGGGAGGCCACCTGCACCGTCAAATAAAACATAGAACCAGTAACTGTAGGGAACAAGGGGAATTTTATAATACACCTGAGAAGCGATGTCACACAATTTACCTTCTTGCGTGCTGGAGGAGATGGGACGTCCACCACATCAGACAGCTGAGAAGGAGACACTTCCTCCATAGCACAAAGGGTCGTGCTACTAAACCACCGTGGGTTCAGTGGAAGGAAGGACTCCTTCTCCTGTGGAAGACAAAACACCACAAAGACAAATGAATATTTGTCGGGTACAAATACACAAAAAGTTTAAATACTAACCAGTTAACTTGTTATGAAAAAAAAAAAAAAAAAAATGAATAAAAAGAAAAATAACTAACCTGCTGCTGAACCACGCTGGCTGGACCAGGAACCTGCGGCTGGGAAAGCACATCACATATTTGATTAAATAGGTGCTTTTTAGTTATGACTGTGAACCAAAATGTACACATAAAAGACACATAATATACTGATAAATAAAAAAGAAAAACCCTACTAACCTTGCTGCTCTGACCAACGACCTTCCACTGGAAGGGGTCAGGAGACAGAGGAGCACGTACCTCTCCCTTCACAACCAGCTTAGGAGAAACCTTCCTAAGCGGCTGTGAAGGAGTAGGAGACACCGGGGGAGGGGGAGGTGGTGGTGGTGTCTCGAGGAACTGCTCCGTGGAGGCCCACAGCAGCTGGGTGAGGATCCCCATACCCTCACGGTCGCTCAGGTGAACCTGCAGACATGACAATACAAATCCATTTACAGACAGTTTAACTTCAAAAGGTAGCTCGTGTCGACTGTTTCATATCGACACACAAGAAATTATAGCAAATTAGACCTTTTTTTAATCACACAGATACTCTACTTACGCCGTCTCTGCTCCACAGATCCAAGCGCGTACGGGGGAAGTACTCCTCCGCAGAGAAGTACCTCAAACCTAAAAAACCTAAAAAAAAAGTCATTACAGTATTCACACATGTATGACTATGTTCATCACAGACATTTTTAAGTACATTTCTTTTACTTGTTTTAACTGACAAGATATTTTTTTGTTACTTACCCATACGAGCTGTCACGCGATGGTACGCGTGGCGAAGGGCCCTCTGGTGCTCCTCATCCTCGTTCAGGTGGGGGGGGAAGTCCACCACAAAGACCTGTAGGAAACAAAATTTTAGAAAACACCAACTGACAGTTTCATTCAAAATCACACACACCATATTTAGTGCACATTTTTCGAAAGCTCACACAATTAATCTTATTCAAGTAGTCAATGTACTACTAGTGTTGTTTAACTACTAAGAATACAGGACAAGCAAGACATGAAATAAATGCTTACCTCCGGCCAGCGGCTCCTCACAGCAGTGAGGAATCGGGCGTAGTCGACGGCTGCCTCGTCGACGGTCCTGCTCGCAGTCAGGTTGTTGCTAGGAGCAAGAACACAAACAGCATCAGGGGATTGAGGAACCTTTGCATGTAGGACCTCAGTGCGCAGCTGAGCAGCATGGGCCCCAGGGGTCGACATGATACCAAAAGAAAACTTCCCTTCTGGCATCTTGGCGAAACGGTCCACGATGGCCCGGAGATGGGAGTCCCCGACAATCAGAACAAACTGCAACAACAAAGAAAATTTCATTAGCATGAAAATCATTAATCCCTCTCAAGATCAATCACTTCCTTCATAAACTGGACAATAATAGCACCTGCTTGCCAGGAGACTCCGGTGGGATGACCAACTTGTGGCTCCGTCCAGTGAGCTTCGAAGTTGGCCACGTCTCCACCGGATGGCGGTAACCGGTACCGCGGCCCGTTTGGTAAAGTACAAAACAGATAAAAGGTTAAACTGATGAAGGAAAGGCTACAAGGAAATATCAACAATCACTTGTTTATACCAGTAAAAAAGTACAGGAAAACCTGTTTAAAAAGTTCAATATTGATGATGAATTAATTTATTGATCATTTAGGGATAAAACAAGTAGATACTTACGTGCACGAACTTGCACATCCTCCGGGCTCCAGAAAGGCTTGGCTGGGGGTGAAGATCCAACTGCCTGATGACAGATTAAAGACAAAGAAAAAAAAAAAAATTAACGATAATCATAGCAACAAGCATAAGATAAAGACATACAAGTTAAAACAAAATATAATAAAACTTGTCTCATTGTGTGTGTGTGAGGTAGGAACACACGTTGCCGACTGGAGCTCGGGAGCAGGGGGGGTGGGTCTCCCTGGTCCTCTTGGTCCTTGACCCTCTGGAAGGCTCCTCTCCAGCCGGGGGGGACACCGTCTGATGAAACATTAACATCAAAAGACATGGTAGACATTCAGAACTCAGCAGTTCAGGAGAAAGCAATAGATGTAACATTTCTACAGCCATTTTCATGCAGACAGTTGTCACTGCGACACAGAGGCTTATCTACTGTGTAAGTACCTCCGGGGGGGTGGGGGAAGACCTCAGCTCCTCCAGGTTGAGCTTCCTCCAGCGCTGCTTCAACACCACAGACCGCCTCGACTTCCTTGGCATCCTGCTGACAAAAGTTCAAGACAAGAGAAACAACAAGAGAAATACTTGTCAAACTGACCTAAACCTAAACCACCTAATGTAAACTAAACTAATCTAAGACAAACTAATATAATCTTATATATAGAATGAAATTTGAAAAAAAGATGACGATGTGGTGATTATGTGTGTGTAGGTGATGTGGTGTTACTGCTCTGTGAAGGTTGAGGGCAATGGATCAGGGATGATGGTCACTCTCAGCTGTCACTCAGCACAGGAACCCTTTAATCTTATCAAAGACAATAAAATAATAAAAAGATAAATGTCTCTCAAATGTTACGAGTCAGTGTTAGCAACAAGTTAATATCATAACAGACACAAGTTAAACATCTGTACTTGACATAATTTGTGTGTTTTTGGGCACGATATTTTTTTAAATAATTCCATATTATAATTTATCCATCCATCCATTCATTATCTGTACACATTATATGTACGCCGCTTAATCCTCTGCAGGGTCGCGGGGTATTATAATTTATAATTACTATAAATGATAATTAAAATACTATGTCAATTTTAAACTACACAGTATCAAATAGTTTATTCCTAAGAACAAAGAATTACCATGACATGATGAATATAACACACAAGATAAAAATTACTTCATCAAATGTATGGGATTTTATCAACATCTGAATGCACATTTATTACCAAAAGCAAAAATGGTCATGTATGAAAATGCTTCCTTTTCTATTTAATCAAGGTAGTAAAAGTGTATGGTACATCTAAAGTATGATATTTATCTAACTACATAGAAAGGCATTTAATCACATCTTATCACAAACAGGAGAAATGTGTTTTTCAGTAGACAGAAGGGAGTATTAAATACTAGTCACAATCTACACAATTAGATATGAAATACAGCTTTTAGCTTGTGTTGATATTCTTGTATGAAAACAGAAAAAACAAACAAAAAACAAATCAGAAAATAATGAGTGTAATATCTCCAACTACAAATCTGACCCGTGTTAAGGATCTGGACATGACAGTACAGTTCGCACCCGGAGAGAAAAATGGCTACCGTTAGCGCCGCGAGAGAACAAAGACAAGGTTTGCGCAGTTAGCATCTAGCTAATGGCTATCCTTCGCGCTGCGAGAGAACAAAGACAAGGTTCGCGCAGTTAGCATCTAGCGCGGCCTAACGTTTTAGCTTTTAGGTCAGTCATCTTATATATAAAACAGATCGACCTTATATAGAAACACATTGACCATAAACAATTAATCTTCCCAAAATCACGACAGTTAGATTCAACTACCTCACTTTTGTTAAAGGTGTACGGATGTTAGCTCAGTTAGCGCAGTTAGCTTTTCGCTCCGGTTAATGTTTCTTTATAGAAAAAGCAAAGTCACCGCTGTTGGCTTAGATCGCGGCCTAATGTTTTACATACCAGAGCCGAGTAGCGCCATTGACTCGTCTTAATATTGTTGTATTGAAACCGACTGCCGGAGCCCCGTTACTGTTACCGAGACAGACATATCATAAACTTATGGACCCCTATAGCTTTGCTAACCGCTGTTGGCCTGGAGCTACGGGGCTCCGGGTAGCGGAGCTAACAGCTAACGTTAGCTATCTGTGCACTTGACACTCCGCTGTTGGCCCGGAGCTACTGGGCTCCGGGTAGCGGAGCTAACAGCTAACGTTAGCTATCTGTGCACTTGACACTCCACTAACGGAGCTCCGTCAGTCTGTTTCAATACAACAATATTAGGACGAGCTAACGGCGCTACTCGGCTCCGGTATATAAAACGTTAGGCCGCGCTAACAGCGGTGACTTTGAGCCAAGTACCTCCGGATTAATATTGCTGAAACAGACCGATCATTAACAATTACATTCATTTTTTTCCCGAAATCATGAGTTATCGTGATCATGCGAGAGATAGTAATGTCTAGCTTCAATAAAATCCATTTTTATTAACGATTTCAGTATGCTAATATCAGACATGACAGGTACTTACCTACGATGAGGTCAAAGGGTATCGAGCAGAGCCGGATCAGTGATTTTATTTCAAGGCCAAAAATAATGCACACACAATTGTCCAATCAGAGTTCTCCTGTGTTGTCTGTCATCTGTATCCAAGGTGATTTATCCAATGAGATGGCTGATAATCTGTGCACTTGACCAAGACTCCGGACGACCATACTTTGCTGCATCCATTATTTATATATATTTTTATGAATATATTAGAATATAATACAGGAACAAAACATCAACGTTAATTAGAACACTTAATTAATAATGATATTAATTGACTGATGTTGAATTATTATGTTATATATTATTAAATAACATAAAACTATATATGTTTTATTTATTTTATTTGCGTATCATGATAAAATACATGAATGAAAATGTTACTATGAATTAATTAATATTATTGATAATATTAATACCTTAAAAGTGCTTTTCAACACAAATTTAAGACAGCATTCCAGTTTATTTTTTTCAGCTGATGGATTATGAAGGCTTGAATGAGTGAAAAGATAATCATTAAATATAGTTTAAATGTTGGGATATATACTGTGTATGTGTGTGTTTGTGTGCATGTGTGTGTGTGTCTGTGTTTGTGTGTGTGTGTGTGTGTGTGTGTGTCTGTCTGTCTGTGTGTGTGTGTGTATTAAACTGACTCACTCTTTCTTCTTATTAGTGGTGCAGCCCTCTATAGGCCCCTATTGCTTTGCTTTAGAGGGGTCCCATTTCCTCGTCCCATTCATTCCTTGTGGGCAACTTTTCAGTTTTTTTTTGTTCTACAGAGTTGCATGATTGCATACCGAGTCCAGTCGAGCCGCACGTTAAATGAATGAAAAATGTATCATTAT
The DNA here is from genome assembly GCF_904848185.1 of Acanthopagrus latus. Taxonomy (NCBI): domain Eukaryota; kingdom Metazoa; phylum Chordata; class Actinopteri; order Spariformes; family Sparidae; genus Acanthopagrus; species Acanthopagrus latus. Next base: position 7,518,315 of record NC_051042.1, on the reverse strand, counting down.
ATATAGTTTAAATGTTAGGAAATATACAGTGTGTGTGTGTTTGTGTCTATTTGTGTGTGTGTGTGTATTAAACTGACTCATTGATTAATCTATCACTCAATCTTCTTATTAGTGGTGCTGTGCTCCACACAGCCCTCTCTGGACTC
>NC_051042.1:7510669-7515669 GCF_904848185.1 Acanthopagrus latus | reverse complement strand
CTGCACGTTCTGATCTATTGTTTGTTTGTGTGCAGTCAGCGGTGTGGGAAGAGTTAGCGACAGAAAAAAGGGCCCTCAATGTACAGTGGGTTGGAAAATAAACAGAGAGATAGAGAAAGAGACAGACAGATAGAGAGAGAGAGACAGACAGATAGACCGAGAAAGACAGACAGATAGAGACAGACAGACAGAGAGAGAGAGAGAGAGAGAGAGAGAGAGACAGACAGACAGATAGAGACAGACAGATAGAGAGAGATATATGTATGGACAGACAGATAGAGAGAGAGAGAGATAGACAGGTAGAGAGAGAGATAGACAGGTAGAGAGAGAGAGAGAGAGAGAGAGAGAGACAGGTAGAGAGAGAGAGACAGACAGACAGGTAGAGAGAGAGAGAGATAGACAGATAGATAGAGAGAGAGCGAAAGACAAATAAAGAGAGACAGAGACAGACAGACAGACAGACAGATATATATATATATATATAGAGAGAGAGAGACAGAGAGACAGACAGACTGTGCTTGCCCAGCTGATCTCGGTTGCCACGGTGATCGTGCTGAGCCCCCTCCCCCCCGCTAACGGACTGGGGACAGCTGTTTTCTCAGCCCTTTCAGCCTCACATGTAGGACGTCAAACTGGTGCTATATATTCAAAACCATACATCATAGCACCAAAATTTTTTCACGATCAAGCCAGAAATGCCTTAAAGAACACGCTCACCAAGTTTCGTGGTCCTCGTATCCGAAATGTGGTAACACGAGCGAGTTGAAAAAGGGTGCAGTTTCGAAAATCCTCTTCGCGATTAACATTGGAGTGAATGGACAAAGTGAGAGCTACTCTGGTCGGTCAGAGGCAGATAATTCAAAAACCGTAAATCCCACCGAAAAAGCGGACACATTGTGAGAGAGAAGACAAGTGTGGCTACAACTCTGGAAAATATCACTGTTTTTGAGCATAATTTGTGGCCGGGATCGTCACGGAAAGAGAAAATTTCGGAGTGTTTTTTTGAGGCTCTCTCACTCTGTCAGTTGGTCTCCTGCACTCTGCTGCGCGAACATTCCGCCATACACACTCATTGAAAACCCTGAATTTTCCCCAAATCAGTCATCATCGTTAAAGGGTCAGAGTTCAAAAACTATACATCGTAGGAAAAAAGTTCAAATACAACTTAAATAGTCGAGACTTGTGCCTACGTTTTAAAGTTGGAATGGTGTTTCTAGGCGCACGTATGCCAGAGCAGGAGATGTTTGAATAACGTTGCAGATTTGCGACGTTTTTGACCCCGTCCCATTCATTCCTTATGGGAAATTTTTCGCAGTTTTTCGCGTCTTACGACGCGAAAAATTCGTATTTCAAAAATCTGAATGATAGCATACCGAGTCAGATCGAGACGCACGTTTTGATATATTTTTTGTTTGTGTGCGACAAACGGTGCGGGACTAGTTAGCTGCCAAAAACGAGCGGGAGGATGAAAAATATTATTATTATTATTATTACTAGACAATTCCCCGCCGGGGAATCGCGAGAGTGGGCTGTGCGCTTTGCCCCGGGTCGAAAAAACTATGAAAGCTAAGGCAAAAGTATGACATCACGTTGATAATTTGGAGTTTTATCTACATTTTATAGTTCAAATGGTGTGTCTAGGTCAACGTATGCCAGAGCAAGAGATGTTTGAATAATGTTGAAGATTTGCAACTTTTTTGACCTCGTCCCATTCATTCCTTATGGGAGATGTTTGGTAGTTTTTCGCGTCTTACGACGCGAAAAATTGATATTCTGGAAAACTGAATGATAGCATACCGAGTCAGATCGAGCCGCACGTTTTGATGTATTGTTTGTTTGTGTGCGCTCAACGGTGTGGGACGAGTTAAATAAAATAAAATAAACAGAGAGATAGAGGGAGAGACAGACAGACAGACAGACATATATATATAAAAAGAGAGAGAGGCAGACAGACAGACAGACAGATAGAGACAGAGACAGATAGGTAGAAAGAGAGACAAACAGATAGATAAAGAGAAACAGAGACAGACAGAGAGAAAGACAGAGACAGACAGAGAGAGAGAGAGAGAGAGAGAGAGAGAGAGAGAGGCAGACAGACATACAGAGAGATATATATATAGAGAGAGAGACAGACAGATAGATAGAGAGAGAGACAAACAGATAGAGAGAGAGAGAGACAGACAGATAGAGAGAGAGAGAGAGACAGACAGACAGAGAGACAGAAAGAAAAACATATATATATATATACACTATATTACCAAAAGTATTCGCTCACCCATTCAAATGATCAGAATCAGGTGTTCTAATCACTTGGCCTGGCCCCAGGTGTATAAATTCAAGCACTCAGGCATGCAGACTGTGAAACAAGACATTTGTGAAAGAATGGGCCGCTCTCAGGAGCTCAGTGAATTCCAGCGTGGAACTGTCATAGGATGCCACTTGTGCAACAAATCCAGTCGTGAAATTTCCTCGCTCCTAAATATTCCACAGTCAACTGTCAGCTCTATTATAACAAAATGGAAGCGTTTGGGAACAACAGCAACTCAGCCACGAAGTGGTAGGCCACGTAAAGTGACGGAGAGGGGTCAGCGGATGCTGAAGCGCATAGTGCAAAGAGGTCGCCGACTTTCTGCACAGTCAATTGCTAGAGAGCTACAAACTTCATGTGACCTTCAGATTAGCCCAAGTACAGTACGCAGAGAGCTTCATGGAATGGGTTTCCATGGCCGAGCAGCTGCAGCCAAGCCACACATCACCAAGTGCAATGCAAGGCGTCGGATGCAATGGTGTAAAGCACGCCGTCACTGGCCTCTAGAGCAGTGGAGACGCGTTCTCTGGAGTGATGAATCACGCTTTTCCATCTGGCAATCTGATGGACGAGTCTGGGTTTGGAGGTTGCCAGGAGAACGGTACATTTCAGATTGCATTGTGCCAACTGTGAAATTTGGTGGAGGAGGAATTATGGTATGGGGTTGTTTTTCAGGAGCTGGGCTTGGCCCCTTAGTTCCAGTGAAAGGAACATTGAATGCTTCAGGATACCAAAACATTTTGGACAATTCCATGCTCCCAACCTTGTGGGAACAGTTTGGAGTGGGCCCCTTCCTCTTCCAACATGACTGTGCACCAGTGCACAAAGCAAGGTCCATAAAGACGTGGATGACAGAGTCTGGTGTGGATGAACTTGACTGGCCTGCACAGAGTCCTGACCTGAACCCGATAGAACACCTTTGGGATGAATTAGAGCGGAGACTGAGAGCCAGGCCTTCTCGACCAACATCAGTGTGTGACCTCACCAATGCGCTTTTGGAAGAATGGTCAAAAATTCCTATAAACACTCTCCTCAACCTTGTGGACAGTCTTCCCAGAAGAGTTGAAGCTGTAATAGCTGCAAAAGGTGGACCGACATCATATTGAATTCTATGAGTTAGGAATGGGATGGCACTTCAGTTCATAGAATGAGTAAAGGCAGGTGAGCGAATACTTTTGGTAATATAGTGTATATATAGAGAGAGAGAGAGAGCGAGAGAGAGAGAGACAGACAGAGAGAGAGAGACAGACAGATAGAGACAGACAGACATATATAGAGAGAGGATGACAGACAGATAGAGAGATAGAGGCAGACAGAAAGATAGAGAGAGAGAGAGAGAGAGAGAGAGAGAGAGAGAGAGAGAGAGACAGAGAGAGAGAGAGAGAGAGAGAGAGACAAAGACAGAGACAGAGAAAGATAGAGAGAGATAGAGAGAGAGACAGACAGACTGTCTGTGCTGGCCCAGCTGATCTTGGTTGCCACGGTGATCGTTGCTGACCCCCCCCCCTGGCTCCCGGTAACGGACTGGCACAGCTGTTTCTCAGCACTTTCAGCCTCACATGCAGGACATCAAACTGGTGCTATATTTTCAAAACCATACATGATAGCAGCAAATTTTTTTCACGGTCAAGCCAGAAATGCCTTAAAGAGCACGCTCACCAAGTTTCATGGTCCTTGTGTCAGAAATGTTGAAACGGGAGCGAGTTGGAAACAGGGAGCAGTTTCGAAAATCCTCTTCCCGATTAACATTGGAGTAAATGGAGCCAGTGAGAGCTACTCTGGTCGGTCAGAGGCAGATAATTCAAAAACCGTAAATCCGACCGAAAAAGCGGACACATCGTGAGACAGGAAACAAGTGTGGCTACAACTCTGGAAAATATCACTGTTTTTGAGCGTAATTTGTGGCCGGGATCATCACGGAAAGAGAAAGTTTCTGAGGTTTTTTTTGAGCCTCTCTCACTCTGTCAGTTGGTCTCCTGCACTCTGCTGCGCGAACATTCCGCCATACACACTCATTGAAAACCCTGAATTTTCCCCAAATCACTCATCGTCGTTAAAGGGTCAGAGTTCAAAAACTATACATCGTAGGAAAAAAGTTCAAATACAACTTAAGTAGTCGAGACTTGTGCCTACGTTTTAAAGTTAGAATGGTGTTTCTAGGCGAATTTATGCCCGAGCAGGAGATGTTTGAATAACGTTGCAGATTTGCGACATTTTTGACCTCGTCCCATTCATTCCTTATGGGAAATTTTTCGCAGTTTTTTGCGTCTTACGACGCGAAAAATCAATATTTCAAAAATCTGAATGATAGCATACCGAGTCAGATCGAGACGCACGTTTTGATATATTTTTTGTTTGGGTGCGACAAACGGTGCGAGACGAGTTAAGTGCCAAAATCGGAAGGAGGATGAATAATAACTAGACAATTCCCCGCCGGGGAATCGCGAGAGTGGGCTGTGCGCTTTGCCCCGTGACGACGAAACTATGAAAGCGAGAGCAAAAGTTGAATTCCACGTTGATAATTTGGACTTGTATCTACATTTTAAAGTTTGAATGGTGTGTCTGGGTCAACGTATGCCAGAGATGTCGGCTTTAGAAATCTTGAAAACCGTTGAAGTTTTGCGACTTTTCTTACCTCGTCCCATTCTTTCCTTATGGGAAATGTTTGGCAGTTTTTCACGTCTTACGACGT
>NC_051042.1:7490669-7508169 GCF_904848185.1 Acanthopagrus latus | reverse complement strand
GAGAGGCAGACAGACAGATAGACAGATAGAGAGAGAGAGATATATGTATAGACAGACAGATAGAGAGAGAGAGACAGATAGACAGAGAGAGAGAGAGACAGACAGACAGACAGACAGAGACAGACAGACAGAGAGAGAGAAACAGACCGATATAGAGAGAGAGAGAGAGATAGAGAGAGAGATAGACAGATAGAGAGAGACAGATAGAAAGATAGAGAGAGAGAGAGACAGAGAGACAGAGAGAGACAGATAGAGAGAGAGACAGACAGACAGATAGAGATATATGTATAGACAGACAGATAGAGAGAGAGAGATAGAAAGAGAGAGAGAGAGAGAGACAGAGAGAGAGAAGGACAGACAGAGAGAGAGAGAGAGAGAGACAGATAGATAGAGAGAGAGAGAGGCAGACAGACAGAGAGAGAGAGAGAAAGACAGAGAGATAGAGAGACAGGGAGAGACAGAGACAGAGACAGACAGATAGAGAGAGAGAGAGAGACAGAAAGATAGAGAGAGAGAGGAAGACAGATACAGACAGACAGAGACAGACAGATAGAGAAAGAGAGAGAGACAGACAGATAGAGACAGACAGATAGAGAGAGATAGAGAGAGACAGATAGAGAGAGACAGACAGTCAGATAGAGAGAGAGAGAGACAGACAGGTAGAGACAGACAGATAAAGAGAGATATATGCATAGACAGACAGATAGAGAGAGAGAGACAGACAGACTGTCTGTGCTTGCCCAGCTGATCTCGGTTGCCACGGTGATCGTGCTGACCCCCCCCCCCCCCCCACCCCCGCTAACGGACTGGGGACAGCTGTTTTCTCAGCCCTTTCAGCCTCACATGCAGGACGTCAAACTGGTGCTATATATTCAAAACCATACATGATAGCACCAAAATTTTTTCACGATCAAGCCAGAAATGCCTTAAAGAACACGCTCACCAAGTTTCGTGGTCCTCGTGTCCGAAATGTGGTAACACGAGCGAGTTGAAAAAGGGTGCAGTTTCGAAAATCCTCTTCGCGATTAACATTGGAGTGAATGGAGGAAGTGAGAGCTACTCTGGTCGGTCAGAGGCAGATAATTCAAAAACCGTAAATCCCACCGAAAAAGCGGACACATTGTGAGAGAGAAGACAAGTGTGGCTAAAACTCTGGAAAATATCACTGTTTTTGAGCATAATTTGTGGCCGGGATCGTCACGGAAAGAGAAAATTTCTGAGTGTTTTTTTGAGGCTCTCTCACTCTGTCAGTTGGTCTCCTGCACTCTGCTGCGCGAACATTCCGCCATACACACTCATTGAAAACCCTGAATTTTCCCCAAATCACTCATCATCGTTAAAGGGTCAGAGTTCAAAAACTATACATCGTAGGAAAAAAGTTCAAATACAACTTAAATAGTCGAGACTTGTGCCTACGTTTTAAAGTTGGAATGGTGTTTCTAGGCGCACGTATGCCAGAGCAGGAGATGTTTGAATAACGTTGCAGATTTGCGACGTTTTTGACCCCGTCCCATTCATTCCTTATGGGAAATTTTTCGCAGTTTTTCGCGTCTTATGACGCGAAAAATTCGAATTTCAAAAATCTGAATGATAGCATACCGAGTCAGATCGAGACGCACGTTTTGATATATTTTTTGTTTGTGTGCGACAAACGGTGCGGGACTAGTTAGCTGCCAAAAACGAGCGGGAGGATGAAAAATATTATTATTATTATTAAGAAGAGGCGCGAGCAATAGTAATAGTGGGCTGTGCTCCGCACAGCCCACTATGGACACCCTATAGCAGAGCTATAGAGGTGTCCATAGTGGGCTGGCGAGCACAGCCCACTAACTAGACAATTCCCCGCCGGGGAATCGCGAGAGTGGGCTGTGCGCTTTGCCCCGGGTCGAAAAAACTATGAAAGCTAAGGCAAAAGTATGACATTACGTTGATAATTTGGAGTTTTATCTACATTTGGTAGTTCGAATGGTGTGTCTAGGTCAACGTATGCCAGAGCAGGAGATTTGCGACTTTTTTGACTTCGTCCCATTCATTCCTTATGGGAAATGTTTTGCAGTTTTTCGCGTCTTGCGACGCGAAAAAATTGACATTCTGAAAAACTACATGATAGCATACCAAGTCAGATCGAGCTGCACGTTGTGATCTATTGTTTGTTTGTATGCAGTCAGCGGTGTGGGAAGAGTTAGCGACAGAAAAAGGGCCCTCAATGTACAGTGGGTTGGAAAATAAACACAGAGATAGAGAAAGAGACAGACAGATAGACCGAGAAAGACAGACAGATAGAGAGAGAGAGAAAGACAGAGACAGACAGACAGAGAGACAGAGAGAGAGAGAGAGAGACAGATAGAGACTGACAGACTGAGAGAGAGAGAGAGAGACAGACAGATAGAGAGAGATATATGTATGGACAGACAGATAGAGAGAGAGAGATAGGCAGGTAGAGAGAGAGAGAGAGAGAGAGATAGACAGGTAGAGAGAGAGAGAGAGAGACAGGTAGAGAGAGAGAGAGAGAGAGAGAGACAGGTAGAGAGAGAGAGAGATAGACAGATAGAGAGAGAGAGAGAGAGACAGACAAATAAAGAGAGAGAGAGAGAGAGAGAGAAAGACAGGCAGAGAGAGACAGACAGATAGACAGAGACAGACAGACAGAGAGAGAGAGAGAGAGACAAAGACAGAGACAGAGAAAGATAGAGAGAGAGAGAGAGAGACAAAGACAGAGAAAGATAGAGAGAGATAGAGAGAGAGAGACAGACAGACTGTCTGTGCTGGCCCAGCTGATCTTGGTTGCCACGGTGATCGTTGCTGACCCCCCCGCCCCCCGGTAACGGACTGGCACAGCTGTTTCTCAGCCCTTTCAGCCTCACATGCAGGACATCAAACTGGTGCTATATTTTCAAAACCATACATGATAGCAGCAAATTTTTTTCACGGTCAAGCCAGAAATGCCTTAAAGAGCACGCTCACCAAGTTTCATGGTCCTTGTGTCAGAAATGTGGAAATGCCAGCGAGTTGAAAAAGGGTGCAGTTTCGAAAATCCTCTTCCCGATTAACATTGGAGTGAATGGAGCCAGTGAGAGCTCCTCTGGTCGGTCAGAGGCAGATAATTCAAAAACCGTAAATCCGACCGAAAAAGCGGACACACTGTGAGAGAGAAGACAAGTGTGGCTACAACTCTGGAAAATATCACTGTTTTTGAGCGTAATTTTTGTGTGGGTGCGACAAACGGTGCGGGACTAGTTAAGTGCCAAAAACGAGCGGGAGGATGAAAAATATTATTATTATTATTAAGAAGAGGCGCGAGCAATAGTAATAGTGGGCTGTGCTCCGCACAGCCCACTATGGACACCCTATAGCAGAGCTATAGAGGTGTCCATAGTGGGCTGGCGAGCACAGCCCACTAATAAGAAGAGGCGCGAGCAATAGTAATAGTGGGCTGTGCTTCGCACAGCCCACTATGGACACCCTATAGCAGAGCTATAGAGGTGTCCATAGTGGGCTGGCGAGCACAGCCCACTAATAATAACTAGACAATTCCCCGCCGGGGAATCGCGAGAGTGGGCTGTGCGCTTTGCCCCGTGACGAAGAAACTATGAAAGCTAGAGCAAAAGTTGAATTCCACGTTGATAATTTGGACTTGTATCTACATTTTAAAGTTCGAATGGTGTTCCTAGGTCAATGTATGCCAGAGAAAGAGAGAGAGAGAGAGAGAGGCAGACAGACAGATAGACAGATAGAGAGAGAGAGATATATGTATAGACAGACAGATAGAGAGAGAGAGACAGATAGACAGAGAGAGAGAGAGACAGACAGACAGACAGACAGAGACAGACAGACAGAGAGAGAGAAACAGACCGATATAGAGAGAGAGAGAGAGATAGAGAGAGAGATAGACAGATAGAGAGAGACAGATAGAAAGATAGAGAGAGAGAGAGAGACAGAGAGACAGAGAGAGACAGATAGAGAGAGAGACAGACAGACAGATAGAGATATATGTATAGACAGACAGATAGAGAGAGAGAGATAGAAAGAGAGAGAGAGAGAGAGACAGAGAGAGAGAAGGACAGACAGAGAGAGAGAGAGAGAGAGACAGATAGATAGAGAGAGAGAGAGGCAGACAGACAGAGAGAGAGAGAGAAAGACAGAGAGATAGAGAGACAGGGAGAGACAGAGACAGAGACAGACAGATAGAGAGAGAGAGAGAGACAGAAAGATAGAGAGAGAGAGGAAGACAGATACAGACAGACAGAGACAGACAGATAGAGAAAGAGAGAGAGACAGACAGATAGAGACAGACAGATAGAGAGAGATAGAGAGAGACAGATAGAGAGAGACAGACAGTCAGATAGAGAGAGAGAGAGACAGACAGGTAGAGACAGACAGATAAAGAGAGATATATGCATAGACAGACAGATAGAGAGAGAGAGACAGACAGACTGTCTGTGCTTGCCCAGCTGATCTCGGTTGCCACGGTGATCGTGCTGACCCCCCCCCCCCCCCCACCCCCGCTAACGGACTGGGGACAGCTGTGTTCTCAGCCCTTTCAGCCTCACATGCAGGACGTCAAACTGGTGCTATATATTCAAAACCATACATGATAGCACCAAAATTTTTTCACGATCAAGCCAGAAATGCCTTAAAGAACACGCTCACCAAGTTTCGTGGTCCTCGTGTCCGAAATGTGGTAACACGAGCGAGTTGAAAAAGGGTGCAGTTTCGAAAATCCTCTTCGCGATTAACATTGGAGTGAATGGAGGAAGTGAGAGCTACTCTGGTCGGTCAGAGGCAGATAATTCAAAAACCGTAAATCCCACCGAAAAAGCGGACACATTGTGAGAGAGAAGACAAGTGTGGCTAAAACTCTGGAAAATATCACTGTTTTTGAGCATAATTTGTGGCCGGGATCGTCACGGAAAGAGAAAATTTCTGAGTGTTTTTTTGAGGCTCTCTCACTCTGTCAGTTGGTCTCCTGCACTCTGCTGCGCGAACATTCCGCCATACACACTCATTGAAAACCCTGAATTTTCCCCAAATCACTCATCATCGTTAAAGGGTCAGAGTTCAAAAACTATACATCGTAGGAAAAAAGTTCAAATACAACTTAAATAGTCGAGACTTGTGCCTACGTTTTAAAGTTGGAATGGTGTTTCTAGGCGCACGTATGCCAGAGCAGGAGATGTTTGAATAACGTTGCAGATTTGCGACGTTTTTGACCCCGTCCCATTCATTCCTTATGGGAAATTTTTCGCAGTTTTTCGCGTCTTATGACGCGAAAAATTCGAATTTCAAAAATCTGAATGATAGCATACCGAGTCAGATCGAGACGCACGTTTTGATATATTTTTTGTTTGTGTGCGACAAACGGTGCGGGACTAGTTAGCTGCCAAAAACGAGCGGGAGGATGAAAAATATTATTATTATTATTAAGAAGAGGCGCGAGCAATAGTAATAGTGGGCTGTGCTCCGCACAGCCCACTATGGACACCCTATAGCAGAGCTATAGAGGTGTCCATAGTGGGCTGGCGAGCACAGCCCACTAACTAGACAATTCCCCGCCGGGGAATCGCGAGAGTGGGCTGTGCGCTTTGCCCCGTGACGAAAAAGCAAACATGGTATCAGCAAAATTTCTCCACCATCAAGCGGGAATGGCCTTAATTAACACAGTCACCAAGTTTTGTGGTCCCACTTTGAGAAATGTGGCAATAGGAGCGAGTTAGAGAAGGGTGCAGTTTTGCAAATCCTCTTCCTGATTTACAATGGAGTTAATGGGACAGTTGAGACCTACTCTTGTTGGTTAGGGGCCGATAATTCTAAAACCGTGAATCCCACCCAGAAAATAGACACATTGGGAGAAAGAAGACAAGACTCTGGAAAATGTCACTGTTTTTGAGTGAAATTTGTGGCTGGGAGCATCATCTAAAGAGAAAATTTCCCTTACCATCTTTCAAGGGCCAGCATTCAAAAACTACACAGTATAAGAAAAAAGTTGAACACACCTCTAATAAACAGGATTTGTGCCGACATTTTAAAGTTTGAATGGTGTTTCTAGGTGAATGTATGCCAGAGCAGGAGATGTTTGAAAAACGTTGCAAATTTGCGGCTTTTTTACAACGTCCCATTCATTCCTTATGGGAAATGTTTGGCAGTTTTTCGCGTTTTACGTCGCGAAAAATTGATATTCTTAAAAACTGAATGATAGCATACCGAGTCAGATCGAACCGCACGTTTTGACATATTGTTTGTTTGTGTGCGCTCAACGGTGTGGGACGAGTTAGCGACAGAAAAAAGAGCTCTCATTGTAAAGTGGATTGCAAAATAAACACTAGACAATTCCCCGCCGGGGAATCGCGAGAGTGGGCTGTGCGCTTTGCCCCGGGTCAAAAAAACTACGAAAGCTTAGGCAAAAGTATGACATCACGTTGATAATTTGAGTCTTATCTACATTTTACAGTTTGAATGGTTTGTTTAGGTCAACATATGCCAGAGGAGGTGGTGTTTGAAAAATGTTGAAGATCTGCCACTTTTTTTACCTCGTCCCATTCATTCCTTATGGGAAATGTTTGGCAGTTTTTCGCGTCTTACGACGCGAAAAATTGATATTCTGAAGCCTGAATGATAGCATAACGAGTCAGATCGAACCGCACATTTTGATGTATTGTTTGTCTGTGTGCGCTCAACGGTGTGGGATGAGTTAGCGAAAGAAAAATTGGTTCTCAATCTACAGTGGATTGTAAAATAAACAGAGAGATAGAGGGAGAGACAGACAGACAGATAGAGAGAGAGAGACAGACAGACAGACAGAATGACAGACAGATAGAGAGAGAGAGGCAGACAGACAGAGAGAGAGAGAGAAAGACAGAGACAGAGAGAGAGAGAAAGACAGATAGAGACAGACAGAGAGAGGGCGAGAGAGAGAGACAGACAGATAGAGACAGAGAGATAGAGAGACAGAGACAGACAGACAAACAGATAGAGAGAGATATATGTATGGACAGACAGATAGAGAGAGAGAGAGTTAGACAGGTAGAGAGAGAGAGAGAGAGAGACAGGTAGAGAAAGAGAGAGAGATAGACAGGTAGAGAGAGAGAGAGAGAGACAGACAGACAGGTAGAGAGAGAGAGAGATAGACAGATAGAGACAGAGAGACAGACAAATAAAGAGAGAGAGAGAGAGACAGGTAGAGAGAGAGAGAGACAGACAGGTAGAGAGAGAGAGAGATAGACAGATAGAGACAGAGAGACAGACAAATAAAGAGAGAGAGAGAGAGAGAGAGAGAGACAGAAAGATATATATATGTAGAGAGAGAGAGACAGAGAGACAGACAGAGTGTGAGAGAGAGAGAGAGACAGACAGACAGACAGAGAGACAGAGAGATAGAGACAGACAGATAGATAGAGAGAGATATATGCATAGACAGAAAGATAGAGAGAGAGAGACAGACAGACTGTCTGCGCTGGCCCAGCTGATCTTGGTTGCCACGGTGATCGTTTCTGACCCCCCCCTGCCCCCCGGTAACGGACTGGCACAGCTGTTTCTCAGCCCTTTCAGCCTCACATGCAGGACATCAAACTGGTGCTATATTTTCAAAACCATACATGATAGCAGCAAATTTTTTTCACGGTCAAGCCAGAAATGCCTTAAAGAGCATGCTCACCAAGTTTCATGGTCCTGGTGTCAGAAATGTGGAAACGGGAGCGAGTTGGAAAAAGGGAGCAGTTTCGAAAATCCTCTTCCCGATTAACATTGGAGTAAATGGAGCCAGTGAGAGCTACTCTGGTCGGTCAGAGGCAGATAATTCAAAAACCGTAAATCCGACCGAAAAAGCGGACACATTGTGAGAGAGAAGACAAGTGTGGCTACAACTCTGGAAAATATCACTGTTTTTGAGCGTAATTTGTGGCCGGGATCGTCACGGAAAGAGAAAATTTCTGAGGTTTTTTTTGAGTCTCTCTCACTCTGTCAGTTGGTCTCCTGCACTCTGCTGCGCGAACATTCCGCCATACACACTCATTGAAAACCCTGAATTTTCCCCAAATCACGCATCATCGTTAAAGGGTCAGAGTTCAAAAACGATACATCGTAGGAAAAAAGTTCAAATACAACTTAAAAAGACGAGACCTGTGCCTACGTTTTAAAGTTGGAATGGTGTTTCTAGGCGAAAGTATGCCCGAGCAGGAGATGTTTGAAAAACGTTGCAGATTTGCGACATTTTTGACCCCGTCCCATTCATTCCTTATGGGAAATTTTTCGCAGTTTTTCGCGTCTTACGACGCGAAAAATCAAAATTTTAAAAATCTGAATGATAGCATACCGAGTCAGATCGAGACGCACGTTTTGATATATTTTTTGTTTGGGTGCGACAAACGGTGCGAGACTAGTTAAGTGCCAAAAAATCACGGGAGGATGAAAAATAATAAGAAGAGGCGCGAGCAATAATAATAGTGGGCTGTGCTCCGCACAGCCCACTATGGACACCCTATAGCAGAGCTATAGAGGTGTCCATAGTGGGCTGGCGAGCACAGCCCACTAACTAGACAATTCCCCGCCGGGGAATCGCGAGAGTGGGCTGTGCGCTTTGCCCCGGGTCGAAAAAACTATGAAAGCTAAGGCAAAAGTATGACATTACGTTGATAATTTGGAGTTTTATCTACATTTGGTAGTTCGAATGGTGTGTCTAGGTCAACGTATGCCAGAGCAGGAGATTTGCGACTTTTTTGACTTCGTCCCATTCATTCCTTATGGGAAATGTTTTGCAGTTTTTCGCGTCTTGCGACGCGAAAAAATTGACATTCTGAAAAACTACATGATAGCATACCAAGTCAGATCGAGCTGCACGTTGTGATCTATTGTTTGTTTGTATGCAGTCAGCGGTGTGGGAAGAGTTAGCGACAGAAAAAGGGCCCTCAATGTACAGTGGGTTGGAAAATAAACACAGAGATAGAGAAAGAGACAGACAGATAGACCGAGAAAGACAGACAGATAGAGAGAGAGAGAAAGACAGAGACAGACAGACAGAGAGACAGAGAGAGAGAGAGAGAGACAGATAGAGACTGACAGACTGAGAGAGAGAGAGAGAGACAGACAGATAGAGAGAGATATATGTATGGACAGACAGATAGAGAGAGAGAGATAGGCAGGTAGAGAGAGAGAGAGAGAGAGAGATAGACAGGTAGAGAGAGAGAGAGAGAGACAGGTAGAGAGAGAGAGAGAGAGAGAGAGACAGGTAGAGAGAGAGAGAGATAGACAGATAGAGAGAGAGAGAGAGAGACAGACAAATGAAGAGAGAGAGAGAGAGAGAGAGAGAAAGACAGGCAGAGAGAGACAGACAGATAGACAGAGACAGACAGACAGAGAGAGAGAGAGAGAGACAAAGACAGAGACAGAGAAAGATAGAGAGAGAGAGAGAGAGACAAAGACAGAGAAAGATAGAGAGAGATAGAGAGAGAGAGACAGACAGACTGTCTGTGCTGGCCCAGCTGATCTTGGTTGCCACGGTGATCGTTGCTGACCCCCCCGCCCCCCGGTAACGGACTGGCACAGCTGTTTCTCAGCCCTTTCAGCCTCACATGCAGGACATCAAACTGGTGCTATATTTTCAAAACCATACATGATAGCAGCAAATTTTTTTCACGGTCAAGCCAGAAATGCCTTAAAGAGCACGCTCACCAAGTTTCATGGTCCTTGTGTCAGAAATGTGGAAATGCCAGCGAGTTGAAAAAGGGTGCAGTTTCGAAAATCCTCTTCCCGATTAACATTGGAGTGAATGGAGCCAGTGAGAGCTCCTCTGGTCGGTCAGAGGCAGATAATTCAAAAACCGTAAATCCGACCGAAAAAGCGGACACACTGTGAGAGAGAAGACAAGTGTGGCTACAACTCTGGAAAATATCACTGTTTTTGAGCGTAATTTGTGGCCGGGATCGTCACGGAAAGAGAAAATTTCTGAGGTTTTTTTTGAGTCTCTCTCACTCTGTCAGTTGGTCTCCTGCACTCTGCTGCGCGAACATTCCGCCATACACACTCATTGAAAACCCTGAATTTTCCCGAAATCACTCACCGTCGTTAAAGGGTCAGAGTTCAAAAACTATACATCGTAGGAAAAAAGTTCAAATACAACTTAAGTAGTAGAGACCTGTGCCAACGTTTTAAAGTTGGAATGGTGTTTCTAGGCGAAAGTATGCCCGAGCAGGAGATGTTTGAAAAACGTTGCAGATTTGCGACATTTTTGACCTCGTCCCATTCATTCCTTATGGGAAATTTTTCGTAGTTTTTCGCGTCTTACGACGCGAAAAATTCGTATTTCAAAAATCTGAATGATAGCATACCGAGTCAGATCGAGACGCACGTTTTGGTATATTTTTGTGTGGGTGCGACAAACGGTGCGGGACTAGTTAAGTGCCAAAAACGAGCGGGAGGATGAAAAATATTATTATTATTACTAGACAATTCCCCGCCGGGGAATCGCGAGAGTGGGCTGTGCGCTTTGCCCCGTGACGAAAAAGCAAACATGGTATCAGCAAAATTTCTCCACCATCAAGCGGGAATGGCCTTAAATAACACAGTCACCAAGTTTTGTGGTCCCACTTTGAGAAATGTGGCAATAGGAGCGAGTTAGAGAAGGGTGCAGTTTTGCAAATCCTCTTCCTGATTTACAATGGAGTTAATGGGACAGTTGAGAGCTACTCTTGATGGTTAGGGGCAGATAATTCAAAAACCGTGAATCCCACCGAGAAAATAGACACATTGGGAGAAAGAAGACAAGTGTGGCTACAACTCTGGAAAATTTCACTGTTTTTGAGTGAAATTTGTGGCTGGGAGCATCATCTAAAGAGAAAATTTCCCTTACCATCTTTCAAGGGCCAGCATTCAAAAACTACACAGTATAAGAAAAAAGTTGAACACACCTCTAATAAACAGGATTTGTGCCGACATTTTAAAGTTTGAATGGTGTTTCTAGGTGAATGTATGCCAGAGCAGGAGATGTTTGAAAAACGTTGCAGATTTGCGACATTTTTACAACGTCCCATTCATTCCTTATGGGAAATGTTTGGCAGTTTTACGTCGCGAAAAATTGATATTCTTAAAAACTGAATGATAGCATACCGAGTCAGATCGAACCGCACGTTTTGACATATTGTTTGTTTGTGTGCGCTCAACGGTGTGGGACGAGTTAGCGACAGAAAAAAGAGCTCTCATTGTAAAGTGGATTGCAAAATAAACACTAGACAATTCCCCGCCGGGGAATCGCGAGAGTGGGCTGTGCGCTTTGCCCCGTGACGAAAAAGCAAACATGGCATCGGCAAAATTTCTCCACCATCAAGCGGGGAAGTCCTTAAAGAACACAGTCAAACCTCAAGTTTTGTGGTCCCACTTTGAGAAATGTGGCAATAGGAGCGAGTTAGAGAAGGGTGCAGTTTTGCAAATCCTCTTCCTGATTTACAATGGAGTTAATGGGACAGTTGAGAGCTACTCTTGTTGGTTAGGTGTAGATAATTCAAAAACCGTGAATCCCACAGAGAAAATAGAAACATTGGGAGAAAGAAGACAAGTGTGGCTACAACTCTGGAAAATTTCACTGTTTTTGAGTGAAATTTGTGACTGGGAGCGTCATGTAAAGAGAAAATTTCACTCACCATCTTTCAAGGGCCAGCATTCAATAACTACACAGTATAGGTAAAAAGTTGAAGACACCTCTAATACACAGGATTTGTGCCGACATTTTAAAGTTTGAATGGTGTTTCTAGGTGAATGTATGCCAGAGCAGGAGATGTTTGAAAAACGTTGCAGATTTGCGACTTTTTTACAACGTCCCATTCATTCCATATGGGAAATGTTTGGCAGTTTTTCGCGTCTTACGTCGCGAAAAATTGATATTCTGAAAAACTGAATGATAGCATACTGAGTCAGATCGAACCGCACGTTTTGACGTATTGTTTGTTTGTGTGCGCTCAACGGTGTGGGACGAGTTAGCGACAGAAAAAAGAGCTCTCCTTGTAAAGTGGATTGTAAAATAAACACTAGACAATTCCCCGCCGGGGAATCGCGAGAGTGGGCTGTGCGCTTTGCCCCGTGACGAAAAAACTACGAAAGGTAAGGCAAAAGTATGACATCATGTTGATAATTTGGAGTTTTATGTACATGTTATAGTTAGAATGGTGTGTCTAGGTCAACGTATGCCAGAGCAAGAGATGTTTGAAAAATGTTGAAGATTTGCGACTTTTTTAACCCCGTCCCATTCATTCCTTATAGGAAATGTTTGGCAGTTTTTCGCGTCTTGCGACGCGAAAAATTGATATTCTGAAAAACTGAATGATAGCATACCGAGTCAGATCGAGCTGCACATTGTGATGTATTGTTTGTTTGTGCATAGGCAGATAGAGAGAGAGAGACAGACAGAAAGAGACAGACAGACAGACAGAGAGACAGAGAGAGAGAGAGAGAGAGACTGACAGACTGAGAGAGAGAGAGACAGACAGACAGATAGAGAGAGATATATGTATGGACAGACAGATAGAGAGAGAGAGATAGGCAGGTAGAGAGAGAGAGAGAGAGAGAGAGATAGGCAGGTAGAGAGAGAGAGAGAGAGAGAGAGATAGACAGGTAGAGAGAGAGAGAGAGAGAGAGAGAGAGAGACAGGTAGAGAGAGAGAGAGAGAGAGACAGGTAGAGAGAGAGAGACAGACAGACAGACAGATAGAGAGAGAGAGAGAGAGAGAGAGACAAAGACAGAGAAAGATAGAGAGAGATAGAGAGAGAGAGACAGACAGACTGTCTGTGCTGGCCCAGCTGATCTCGGTTGCCACGGTGATCGTTGCCGACCCCCCCCCTGCTCCCCGGTAACGGACTGGGACTGCTGTTTCTCAGCCCTTTCAGCCTCACATGCAGGACGTCAAACTGGTGCTATATATTCAAAACCATACATGATAGCAGCAAAATTTTTTCACGGTCAAGCCAGAAATGCCTTAAAGAGCACGCTCACCAAGTTTCATGGTCCTGGTGTCAGAAATGTGGAAATGCCAGCGAGTTGAAAAAGGGTGCAGTTTCGAAAATCCTCTTCCCGATTAACATTGGAGTAAATGGAGCCAGTGAGAGCTCCTCTGGTCGGTCAGAGGCAGATGATTCAAAAACCGTAAATCCGACCGAAAAAGCGGACACATTGTGAGAGAGAAGACAAGTGTGGCTACAACTCTGGAAAATATCACTGTTTTTGAGCGTAATTTGTGGCCGGGATCGTCACGGAAAGAGAAAATTTCTGAGGTTTTTTTTGAGCCTCTCTCACTCTGTCAGTTGGTCTCCTGCACTCTGCTGCGCGAACATTCCGCCATACACACTCATTGAAAAGCCTGAATTTTCCCGAAATCACTCATCGTCGTTAAAGGGTCAGAGTTCAAAAACTATACATCGTAGGAAAAAAGTTCAAATACAACTTAAGTAGTCGAGACTTGTGCCTACGTTTTAAAGTTGGAATGGTGTTTCTAGGCGAATTTATGCCCGAGCAGGAGATGTTTGAATAACGTTGCAGATTTGCGACATTTTTGACCTGGTCCCATTCATTCCTTATGGGAAATTTTTCGCAGTTTTTCGCGTCTTACGACGCGAAAAATCAATATTTCAAAAATCTGAATGATAGCATACCGAGTCAGATCGAGACGCACGTTTTGATATATTTTTTGTTTGGGTGCGACAAACGGTGCGAGACGAGTTAAGTGCCAAAATCGGAAGGAGGATGAATAATAATAATAAGAAGAGGCGCGAGCAATAATAATAGTGGGCTGTGCTTCGCACAGCCCACTATGGACACCCTATAGCAGAGCTATAGAGGTGTCCATAGTGGGCTGGCGAGCACAGCCCACTAATTATTAAGAAGAGGCGCGAGCAATAGTAATAGTGGGCTGTGCTCCGCACAGCCCACTATGGACACCCTATAGCAGAGCTATAGAGGTGTCCATAGTGGGCTGGCGAGCACAGCCCACTAACTAGACAATTCCCCGCCGGGGAATCGCGAGAGTGGGCTGTGCGCTTTGCCCCGTGACGAAGAAACTATGAAAGCTAGAGCAAAAGTTGAATTCCACGTTGATAATTTGGACTTGTATCTACATTTTAAAGTTCGAATGGTGTTCCTAGGTCAATGTATGCCAGAGAAAGAGAGAGAGAGAGAGAGAGGCAGACAGACAGATAGACAGATAGAGAGAGAGAGATATATGTATAGACAGACAGATAGAGAGAGAGAGACAGATAGATAGAGAGAGAGACAGACAGACAGACAGACAGAGACAGACAGAGAGAGAGAAACAGACCGATATAGAGAGAGAGAGAGATAGAGAGAGAGATAGACAGATAGAGAGAGACAGATAGAAAGATAGAGAGAGAGAGAGAGAGAGAGAGACAGAGAGAGACAGATAGAGAGAGAGACAGACAGACAGATAGAGATATATGTATAGACAGACAGATAGAGAGAGAGAGATAGAAAGATAGAGAGAGAGAGAGACAGAGAGAGAGAAGGACAGACAGAGAGAGAGAGAGAGAGAGAGAGAGAGAGAGAGAGACAGATAGATAGAGAGAGAGAGAGGCAGACAGACAGAGAGAGAGAGAGAAAGACAGAGAGATAGAGAGACAGGGAGAGACAGAGACAGAGACAGACAGATAGAGAGAGAGAGAGACAGAAAGATAGAGAGAGAGAGGAAGACAGATACAGACAGACAGAGACAGACAGATAGAGAAAGAGAGAGAGACAGACAGATAGAGACAGACAGATAGAGAGAGATAGAGAGAGACAGATAGAGAGAGACAGACAGTCAGATAGAGAGAGAGAGAGACAGACAGATAGAGACAGACAGATAAAGAGAGATATATGCATAGACAGACAGATAGAGAGAGAGAGACAGACAGACTGTCTGTGCTTGCCCAGCTGATCTCGGTTGCCACGGTGATCGTGCTGACCCCCCCCCCCGCTAACGGACTGGGGACAGCTGTTTTCTCAGCCCTTTCAGCCTCACATGTAGGACGTCAAACTGGTGCTATATATTCAAAACCATACATGATAGCACCAAAATTTTTTCACGATCAAGCCAGAAATGCCTTAAAGAACACGCTCACCAAGTTTCGTGGTCCTCGTGTCCGAAATGTGGAGCCCTTTCAGCCTCACATGCAGGACGTCAAACTGGTGCTATATATTGAAAACCATACATGATAGCAGTAAAAATTTTTCACGGTCAAGCCAGAAATGCCTTAAAGAACACGCTCACCAAGTTTCGTGGTCCTGGTGTCAGAAATGTGGAAATGCCAGCAAGTTGAAAAAGGGTGCAGTTTCGAAAATCCTCTTCCCGATTAACATTGGAGTAAATGGAGCCAGTGAGAGCTCCTCTGGTCGGTCAGAGGCAGATGATTCAAAAACCGTAAATCCGACCGAAAAAGTGGACACATTGTGAGAGAGAAGACAAGTGTGGCTAAAACTCTGGAAAATATCACTGTTTTTGAGCGTAATTTGTGGCCGGGATCGTCACGGAAAGAGAAAATTTCTGAGGTTTTTTTTGAGTCTCTCTCACTCTGTCAGTTGGTCTCCTGCACTCTGCTGCGCGAACATTCCGCCATACACACTCATTGAAAACCCTGAATTTTCCCGAAATCACTCATCGTCGTTAAAGGGTCAGAGTTCAAAAACTATACATCGTAGGAAAAAAGTTCAAATACAACTTATATAGACGAGACCTGTGCCTACGTTTTGAAGTTGGAATGGTGTTTCTAGGCGAACGTATGCCAGAGCAGGAGATGTTTGAATAACGTTGCAGATTTGCGACGTTTTTGACCCCGTCCCATTCATTCCTTATGGGAAATTTTTCGCAGTTTTTCGCGTCTTACGACGCGAAAAATTCGAATTTCAAAAATCTGAATGATAGCATACCGAGTCAGATCAAGAAGCACGTTTTGATATATTTTTTGTTTGTGTGCGACAAACGGTGCGGGACTAGTTAGCTGCCAAAAACGAGCGGGAGGATGAAAAATATTACTAGACAATTCCCCGCCGGGGAATCGCGAGAGTGGGCTGTGCGCTTTGCCCCGGGTCGAAAAAACTATGAAAGCTAAGGCAAAAGTATGACATCACGTTGATAATTTCGAGTTTTATCTACATTTTATAGTTCGAATGGTGTGTCTAGGTCAACGTATGCCAGAGCAGGAGATTTGCGACGCGAAAAAATTGACATTCTGAAAAACTACATGATAGCATACCAAGTCAGGTCAAGCTGCACGTTGTGATCTATTGTTTGTTTGTATGCAGTCAGCGGTGTGGGAAGAGTTAGCGACAGAAAAAGGGCCCTCAATGTACAGTGGGTTGGAAAATAAACACATAGATAGAGAAAGAGACAGACAGATAGACCGAGAAAGACAGACAGATAGAGAGAGAGAGAAAGACAGAGACAGACAGACAGAGAGACAGAGAGAGAGAGAGAGACAGATAGAGACTGACAGACAGAGAGAGAGAGAGAGACAGACAGATAGAGAGAGAGAGATAGGCAGGTAGAGAGAGAGAGAGAGAGAGAGAGATAGACAGGTAGAGAGAGAGAGAGAGAGAGAGACAGGTAGAGAGAGAGAGAGAGAGAGAGGTAGAGAGAGAGAGAGAGAGAGAGAGAGAGAAAGACAGGAAGAGAGACAGACAGATAGACAGAGACAGACAGAGAGAGAGAGAGAGAGAGAGAGACAGACAGACAGACAGATAGAGAGAGAGAGAGAGAGAGAGACAAAGACAGAGAAAGATAGAGAGAGATAGAGAGAGAGAGACAGACAGAGACAGAAAGACAGAGAGACAGAGAGAGAGAGAGAGACAGATAGAGACTGACAGACAGAGAGAGAGAGAGACAGACAGACAGATAGAGAAAGATATATGTATGGACAGACAGATAGAGAGAGAGAGATAGGCAGGTAGAGAGAGAGAGAGAGAGAGAGAGAGACAGGTAGAGAGAGAGAGAGAGAGAGAGACAGGTAGAGAGAGAGACAGAGACAGACAGATAGAGAGAGACAGATAGAAAGATAGAGAGAGAGAGAGACAGAGAGACAGAGAGAGACAGATAGAGAGAGAGACAGACAGACAGATAGAGATATATGTATAGACAGACAGATAGTGAGAGAGAGATAGAAAGATAGAGAGAGAGAGACAGAGAGAGAGAAGGACAGACAGAGAGAGAGAGAGAGAGAGAGAGAGACAGATAGATAGAGAGACAGAGGCAGACAGACAGAGAGAGAGAGAGAAAGACAGAGAGATAGAGAGACAGGGAGAGACAGAGACAGACAGAGAGAGAGAGAGAGACAGAAAGATAGAGAGAGAGAGGCAGACAGATACAGACAGACAGAGACAGACAGATAGAGAGAGAGAGAGACAGACAGATAGAGACAGACAGATAGAGACAGATAGAGAGAGACAGATAGAGACAGACAGTCAGATAGAGAGAGAGAGAGACAGACAGATGAAGAGAGATATCTGCATAGACAGACAGATAAAGAGAGAGAGACAG
>NC_051042.1:7475669-7485669 GCF_904848185.1 Acanthopagrus latus | reverse complement strand
AAAGAGAGAGAGACAGACAGATAGAGACAGACAGATAGAGAGAGATAGAGAGAGACAGATAGAGAGAGACAGACAGTCAGATAGAGAGAGAGAGAGACAGACAGATAGAGACAGACAGATAAAGAGAGATATATGCATAGACAGACAGATAGAGAGAGAGAGACAGACAGACTGTCTGTGCTTGCCCAGCTGATCTCGGTTGCCACGGTGATCGTGCTGACCGCCCCCCCCCGCTAACGGACTGGGGACAGCTGTTTTCTCAGCCCTTTCAGCCTCACATGCAGGACGTCAAACTGGTGCTATATATTCAAAACCATACATGATAGCACCAAAATTTTTTCACGATCAAGCCAGAAATGCCTTAAAGAACACGCTCACCAAGTTTCGTGGTCCTCGTGTCCGAAATGTGGTAACACGAGCGAGTTGAAAAAGGGTGCAGTTTCGAAAATCCTCTTCGCGATTAACATTGGAGTGAATGGAGGAAGTGAGAGCTACTCTGGTCGGTCAGAGGCAGATAATTCAAAAACCGTAAATCCGACCGAAAAAGCGGACACATTGTGAGAGAGAAGACAAGTGTGGCTAAAACTCTGGAAAATATCACTGTTTTTGAGCATAATTTGTGGCCGGGATCGTCACGGAAAGAGAAAATTTCTGAGTGTTTTTTTGAGGCTCTCTCACTCTGTCAGTTGGTCTCCTGCACTCTGCTGCGCGAACATTCCGCCATACACACTCATTGAAAACCCTGAATTTTCCCCAAATCACTCATCATCGTTAAAGGGTCAGAGTTCAAAAACTATACATCGTAGGAAAAAAGTTCAAATACAACTTAAATAGTCGAGACTTGTGCCTACGTTTTAAAGTTGGAATGGTGTTTCTAGGCGCACGTATGCCAGAGCAGGAGATGTTTGAATAACGTTGCAGATTT
Organism: Acanthopagrus latus; assembly: GCF_904848185.1. Classification (NCBI taxonomy): domain Eukaryota; kingdom Metazoa; phylum Chordata; class Actinopteri; order Spariformes; family Sparidae; genus Acanthopagrus; species Acanthopagrus latus. Next base: position 7,484,744 of record NC_051042.1, on the reverse strand, counting down.
GCAACGTTTTTGACCCCGTCCCATTCATTCCTTATGGGAAATTTTTCGCAGTTTTTCGCGTCTTACGACGCGAAAAATTCGAATTTCAAAAATCTGAATGATAGCATACCGAGTCAGATCGAGACGCACGTTTTGATATATTTTTTGTTTGTGTGCGACAAACGGTGCGGGACTAGTTAGCTGCCAAAAACGAGCGGGAGGATGAAAAATATTATTATTATTATTAAGAAGAGGCGCGAGCAATAGTAATAGTGGGCTGTGCTCCGCACAGCCCACTATGGACACCCTATAGCAGAGCTATAGAGGTGTCCATAGTGGGCTGGCGAGCACAGCCCACTAATAAGAAGAAGAGGCGCGAGCAATAACAATAGTGGGCTGTGCTTCGCACAGCCCACTATGGACACCCTATAGCAGAGCTATAGAGGTGTCCATAGTGGGCTGGCGAGCACAGCCCACTAACTAGACAATTCCCCGCCGGGGAATCGCGAGAGTGGGCTGTGCGCTTTGCCCCGTGACGAAAAAACTACGAAAGCTAAGGCAAAAGTATGCTATCATGTTGATAATTTTGACTTGTATGTACATTTTACAGTTTGAATGGTGTGTCTAGGTCAACGTATGCCAGAGCAGGAGATTTGCGACTTTTTTGACTTCATCCCATTCATTACTTATGGGAAATGTTTGGCAGTTTTTCGCGTCTTACGACGCGAAAAAGTTGACATTCTGGAAAACTGAATGATAGCATACCGAGTCAGATCGAGCTGCACGTTGTCATCTATTGTTTGTTTGTGTGCAGTCAGCGGTGTGGGAAGAGTTAGCGACAGAAAAAAGGGCCCTCAATGTACAGTGGGTTGGAAAATAAACAGAGAGATAGCGAAAGACACAGACAGATAGAGAGAGAGAGACAGACAGATAGACCGAGAAAGACAGACAGATAGAGAGAGAGAGAAAGACAGAGACTGACAGACAGAGAGAGAGAGAGAGACAGATAGAGACAGACAGACAGAGAGAGACAGACAGATAGAGAGAGATATATGTATGGACAGACAGATAGAGAGAGAAAGATATAGACAGGTAGAGAGAGAGAGAGATAGACAGGTGGAGAGAGAGAGAGAGAGAGAGAGAGAGAGAGAGAGAGAGAGAGAGACAGACAGGTAGAGAGAGAGAGAGAGACAGACAGATAGAGACAGACAGACAGATAAAGAGAGATATATGTATAGACAGACAGATAGAGAGAGAGAGACAGACAGACTGTCTGTGCCGGCCCAGCTGATCTTGGTTGCCACGGTGATCGTTGCCGACCCCCCCCCCCCCCTGCTCCCCGGTAACGGACTGGGACTGCTGTTTCTCAGCCCTTTCAGCCTCACATGCAGGACGTCAAACTGGTGCTATATATTCAAAACCATACATGATAGCAGCAAAAAATTTTCACGGTCAAGCCAGAAATGCCTTAAAGAGCACGCTCACCAAGTTTCATGGTCCTGGTGTCAGAAATGTGGAAATGCCAGCGAGTTGAAAAAGGGTGCAGTTTCGAAAAACCTCTTCCCGATTAACATTGGAGTAAATGGAGCCAGTGAGAGCTCCTCTGGTCGGTCAGAGGCAGATGATTCAAAAACCGTAATTACGACCGAAAAAGGGGACGCATTGTGAGAGAGAAGACAAGTGTGGCTACAACTCTGGAAAATATCACTGTTTTTGAGCGTAATTTGTGGCCGGGATCGTCACGGAAAGAAAAAATTTCTGAGTTTTTTTTTAGCCTCTCTCACTCTGTCAGTTGGTGTCCTGCACTCTGCTGCGCGAACATTCCGCCATACACACTCATTGAAAACCCTGAATTTTCCCCAAATCACTCATCATCGTTAAAGGGTCAGAGTTCAAAAACTGTACATTGTAGGAAAAAAGTTCAAATACAACTTAAATAGTCGAGACTTGTGCCTACGTTTTAAAGTTTGAATGGTGTTTCTAGGTCAACGTATGCCAGAGCAGGAGATGTTTGAAAGACGTTGCAGATTTGCGACATTTTTGACCTCGTCCCATTCATTCCTTATGGGAAATTTTTCGCAGTTTTTCGCGTCTTACGACGCGAAAAATCAAAATTTCAAAAATCTGAATGATAGCATACCGAGTCAGATCGAGACGCACGTTTTGATATATTTTTTGTTTGTGTGCGACAAACGGTGCGAGACGAGTTAAGTGCCAAAATCGGAAGGAGGATGAATAATAATAAGAAGAGGCGCGAGCAATAATAATAGTGGGCTGTGCTCCGCACAGCCCACTATGGACACCCTATAGCAGAGCTATAGAGGTGTCCATAGTGGGCTGGCGAGCACAGCCCACTAACTAGACAATTCCCCGCCGGGGAATCGCGAGAGTGGGCTGTGCGCTTTGCCCCGGGTCGAAAAACCTATGAAAGCTAAGGCAAAAGTATGACATCACGTTGATAATTTGGAGTTTTATCTACATTTTATAGTTCGAATGGTGTGTCTAGGTCAACGTATGCCAGAGCAGGAGATTTGCGACTTTTTTGACTTCGTCCCATTCATTCCTTATGGGAAATGTTTTGCAGTTTTTCGCGTCTTGCGACGCGAAAAATCAATATTTCAAAAATCTGAATGATAGCATACCGAGTCAGATCGAGACGCACGTTTTGATATATTTTTTGTTTGGGTGCGACAAACGGTGCGAGACGAGTTAAGTGCCAAAATCGGAAGGAGGATGAATAATAATAACTAGAAAAATTGTATTTCCTGCGAAAATACAGTGTGAATGCTGAAGGCTGAAACGCTCTTGGAAATCTGCTGAACGTCCTGGCGAAATGTTGAAAAAGTCGAAAAGCCGGAAAAGTTGCAAAGTTAAAGGCCGAAAGAGCTTAAAAAGTTGAACATATTGATAGTTGAACAGTTCCATAGCTGCACAGGAAGCGGAATGGTTGAAGCAGTTGAAATTACAGAAAGATGAATATTTTAAGAAGATGAAGAGACAGGAAGGTTGAAGAGGGCTGAAAGAGTTTAAAAAGTGTAACAATTTCATAGCTGAACATGAAGTTGAATGTTTGAAGGAGTTGAAAAGGCAGGAAGATGAATATCTGAAAAGTTTGAAAAGCTGTAGCTTAAGAGGGCTGAACGAGCTTAAAAATATGAAAAAAGATTGAAAAGGCCAAAAAGTTGTAGAGTAAGAGGGACGAATGAGCTTAAAAAGGTGAGAAAGGGTTGAAAAGGTGAGAGGATAAAGGAAGAAAGAGCTTAAAATGGTTGCACACATGCTGGAGCAGGAGCAGAGCCAAAGATGAAAATGTCCCCATAAGGATGAATGGGAAAAAGCCTGACAAACTCCTGCAATCTTTGAAAAAACTGTAATGGTTATGGTCAAAATATTTATTTAATGAGTAACAGGAGACATTGTTAAACGAAGTGATGTTGTTTATATTTCTGGAAAGAATATTTTAAAAAGATCAAAAGGCAGAAAGTCCAATATCTGAAGAGGTTGAAAAGCTGTAGCTTAAGAGGGCAGAACGAGCTTAAAAAGGTGAAAAAAGACTGGAAAGGCAGAAAGATTGTAGAGTAAGAGGGCAGAAAGAGCTTAAAAAGGTGGAAAAAAGGTTGAAGAGGTGAAAGGATAAAGGCATAAAGAGCTTAAAATGTTTGCACACATGCTGGAGCAGGAGCAGAGCCAAAGATGAAAATGTCCCCATAAGGATGAATGGGAAAACGCCTGACAAACTCCTGCGACTTTTGAAAAAACTGTAATGGTTATGGCCAAAATATTTATATATTATAAAGTTGGAATGGTGTCTCTAGCTCAAAGTATGAAGGACAGGAAGAGGTGCAAAGTCGATGACTTTGGAAGAGGATTTGAAGATTTTCCCATTCACTTCAGTGTTAAATTTTGTTTAGAAAAAGCCGAATTTCTAAAGAAGTTGAAAAGTTAAAAAGCAAAAAAGTACAAGGTTGGAATAGCTTAAAAAGTTGAACATTTTAATAGTTGAATGGTTTCTTTAGCTTAAAGTATACAGAAGTTATAGCAGAATGACATTTGAAAAATTCCCCATAAGGATGAATGGGAAAACGCCTCCCAAACGCCTCCGATTTGAAAGAAAACTGTAATGGTTGTAGCTGAAATATCTATATGGTGAGTGAGAGGAGGAGTTGCTGAACGCGGTCATGTTGTTTTTATTTCTGGAAAGTGAGAAATGAAGGCACAGAAGCGAGAGAGAGAAAAGGTACCATCTGCTCTTCAGCAGAAATTTTGGCTCAAAATTAACATTGCGGCTTATGGAGGAACTGTTGGACTTCTTGTCGCTCTCGGGCTTCTAGATCCAAAACCGTAAGTCCCACATCTGAAATAAGACCATCAGATGAAAGCCCACAATATTTCCTACATTTCTATGCATATATTGTCTATGTCAAGTAAAAGATGTGGGAACCAAATCGAGCTGAAGAGAATTTTTCTCCCTTTTTTCCCAGCTGTTCTACACTCTGGGCTGCGGCAGTTGGTGCGCGCTCACTCTAGCTGACGCAATACACACCCATTATAAAATGAGAAGAGGAGCTAAAAATCCTTCAAACTCAAACTGCGATGATTTCAAAACCATACAAGATTTTAAAAAACTGAATACAGTGCAAATAGTTCAAGGCGTTGTGAGTATTTTAAAGTTTGAATGGTGTCTCTAGCTCAAGGTATGAGGGAAAAGAAGAGGTTGAAAGTCGAGGAGTTTTGAAGAGGATTTGAAGCTTTTCCCATTTGCGGCAATGTTAAATTTTTTTTAAACAAAGCTTAATATTTGAAAAAGTTGAAAGGTTGAAAAGTTGAAAAGCACAAGGTTGAAAGAGCTTAAAAAGCTGAACATTTTCATGTTTGAATGGTTTCTATAGCTGAAGGTATGCTGAAGTTATAGCAGAATGAAATTTGAAAAAATCCCCATAAGGATGAATGGGAAAAATTTAGCAGAAAAAGCTGAATATTAGCAAAAGTATAAAAGGTAGAAAAAAGAAAAATAGACGCCATCATGTCCTAAAAAAGCTGAACATTTTGATGGTTGAATGGTTTCTGTAGCACAAAGTTTGTAGAAGGAGAAGCGAGCCAAAAAACGTACGGAAGAATAATAATAAATTCCAGAAGAACAATAGTGTGAATGCTGACTCAGCATTCACACTAACTAGACAATTCCCCGCCGGGGAATCGCGACAGTGGGCTGTGCGCTTTGTCCCGTGATGAAAAAACTATGAAAGCTAAGGCAAAAGTATGAGATCACGTTGATAATTTGGACTTGTATCTACATTTTAAAGTTCGAATGGTGTTCCTAGGTCAATGTATGCCAGAGAGAGAGAGAGAGAGAGAGAGAGGCAGACAGACAGATAGAGAGAGAGAGAGAGAGAGAGAGAGAGAGAGACAGAGACAGACAGACAGATAGAGAGAGAGAGAGAGAGAGAGAGAGAGAGATATGTAGAGACAGACAGATAGAGAGAGAGAGACAGATAGATAGAGAGAGAGAGACAGACAGACAGACAGACAGAGACAGACAGACAGAGAGAGAGAAACAGACCGATATAGAGAGAGAGAGAGAGAGAGACAGAGAGATAGAGAGAGAGAGAGACAGAGAGACAGAGAGAGACAGATAGAGAGAGAGACAGACAGACAGATATATATGTATAGACAGACAGATAGAGAGAGAGAGATAGAAAGATAGAGAGAGAGAGACAGAGAGAGAGAAGGACAGACAGAGAGAGAGAGAGAGAGAGAGACAGATAGATAGAGAGACAGAGGCAGACAGACAGAGAGAGAGAGAGAAAGACAGAGAGATAGAGAGACAGGGAGAGACAGAGACAGAGACAGACAGATAGAGAGAGAGAGAGACAGAAAGATAGAGAGAGAGAGGCAGACAGATACAGAAAGACAGAGACAGACAGATAGAGAGAGAGAGAGACAGACAGATAGAGACAGACAGATAAAGAGAGATATATGCATAGACAGACAGATAGAGAGAGAGAGACAGACAGACTGTCTGTGCTTGCCCAGCTGATCTCGGTTGCCACGGTGATCGTTGCCGACCCCCCCCCCTGCTCCCCGGTAACGGACTGGGACTGCTGTTTCTCAGCCCTTTCAGCCTCACATGCAGGACGTCAAACTGGTGCTATATATTCAAAACCATACATGATAGCAGCAAATTTTTTTCACGGTCAAGCCAGAAATGCCTTAAAGAGCACGCTCACCAAGTTTCGTGGTCCTGGTGTCAGAAATGTGGAAATGCCAGCAAGTTGAAAAAGGGTGCAGTTTCGAAAATCCTCTTCCCGATTAACATTGGAGTAAATGGAGCCAGTGAGAGCTCCTCTGGTCGGTCAGAGGCAGATGATTGAAAAACCGTAAATCCGACCGAAAAAGTGGACACATTGTGAGAGAGAAGACAAGTGTGGCTAAAACTCTGGAAAATATCACTGTTTTTGAGCGTAATTTGTGGCCGGGATCGTCACGGAAAGAGAAAATTTCTGAGGTTTTTTTTGAGTCTCTCTCACTCTGTCAGTTGGTCTCCTGCACTCTGCTGCGCGAACATTCCGCCATACACACTCATTGAAAACCCTGAATTTTCCCGAAATCACTCATCGTCGTTAAAGGGTCAGAGTTCAAAAACTATACATCGTAGGAAAAAAGTTCAAATACAACTTAAATAGACGAGACCTGTGCCTACGTTTTAAAGTTGGAATGGTGTTTCTAGGCGAAAGTATGCTCGAGCAGGAGATGTTTGAAAAACGTTGCAGATTTGCGACATTTTTGACCTCGTCCCATTCATTCCTTATGGGAAATTTTTCGCAGTTTTTCGCGTCTTACGACGCGAAAAATCAAAATTTTAAAAATCTGAATGATAGCATACCGAGTCAGATCGAGACGCACGTTTTGATATATTTTTTGTTTGGGTGCGACAAACGGTGCGAGACAAGTTAACTGCCAAAAAATCACGGGAGGATGAAAAATAATAATAAGAAGAGGCGCGAGCAATAACAATAGTGGGCTGTGCTTCGCACAGCCCACTATGGACACCCTATAGCAGAGCTATAGAGGTGTCCATAGTGGGCTGGCGAGCACAGCCCACTAACTAGACAATTCCCCGCCGGGGAATCGCGAGAGTGGGCTGTGCGCTTTGCCCCGTGACGAAAAAACTATGAAAGCTAAGGCAAAAGTATGACATCACGTTGATAATTTGGAGTTTTATCTACATTTTATAGTTCGAATGGTGTGTCTAGGTCAACGTATGCCAGAGCAGGAGATTTGCGACTTTTTTGACTTCGTCCCATTCATTCCTTATGGGAAATGTTTTGCAGTTTTTCGCGTCTTGCGACGCGAAAAAATTGACATTCTGAAAAACTACATGATAGCATACCAAGTCAGGTCGAGCTGCACGTTGTGATCTATTGTTTGTTTGTATGCAGTCAGCGGTGTGGAAAGAGTTAGCGACAGAAAAAGGGCCCTCAATGTACAGTGGGTTGGAAAATAAACACAGAGATAGAGAAAGAGACAGACAGATAGACCGAGAAAGACAGACAGATAGAGAGAGAGAGAGAGAGAAAGACAGAGACAGACAGACAGAGAGACAGAGAGAGAGAGAGAGAGACAGATAGAGACTGACAGACTGAGAGAGAGAGAGAGAGACAGACAGATAGAGAGAGATATATGTATGGACAGACAGATAGAGAGAGAGAGATAGGCAGGTAGAGAGAGAGAGAGAGAGATAGGCAGGTAGAGAGAGAGAGAGAGAGAGAGATAGACAGGTAGAGAGAGAGAGAGAGAGAGAGAGACAGGTAGAGAGAGAGAGAGACAGGTAGAGAGAGAGAGAGAGAGACAGACAGGTAGAGAGAGAGAGAGACAGGTAGAGAGAGAGAGAGAGAGATAGACAGATAGAGAGAGAGAGAGAGACAGACAAATAAAGAGAGAGAGAGAGAGAGAGAGAGAGAGAAAGACAGGCAGAGAGAGACAGACAGATAGACAGAGACAGACAGACAGAGAGAGAGAGAGAGAGAGAGAGAGAGAGAGAGACAGACAGACAGACAGATAGAGAGAGAGAGAGAGGGAGAGAGAGACAAAGACAGAGAAAGATAGAGAGAGATAGAGAGAGAGAGACAGACAGACTGTCTGTGCTGGCCCAGCTGATCTCGGTTGCCACGGTGATCGTGCTGACCCCCCCCCCCCCCTGCCCCCCGGTAACGGACTGGCACAGCTGTTTCTCAGCCCTTTCAGCCTCACATGCAGGACGTCAAACCGGTGCCATATCTTCAAAACCGTACATGATAGCAGCAAAATTTTTCACGGTCAAGCCAGAAATGCCTTAAAGAACAAGCTCACCAAGTTTCGTGGTCGTTGTGTCAGAAATGTGGTAACGGGAGCGATCTCAAAAAGGGTGCAGTTTTGAAAAACCTCTTCCCGATTAACATTGGAGTGAATGGAGCCAGTGAGAGCTCCTCTGGTCGGTCAGAGGCAGATGATTCAAAAACCGTAAATCTGACCGAAAAAGTGGACGCATTGTGAGAGAGAAGACAAGTGTGGCTACAACTCTGGAAAATATCACTGTTTTTGAGCGTAATTTGTGGCCGGGATCGTCACGGAAACAGAAAATTTCTGAGGTTTTTTTTGAGTCTCTCTCACTCTGTCAGTTGGTCTCCTGCACTCTGCTGCACGAACATTCCGCCATACACACTCATTGAAAACCCTGAATTTTCCCCAAATCACTCATCATCGTTAAAGGGTCAGAGTTCAAAAACTATACATCGTAGGAAAAAAGTTCAAATACAACTTAAATAGACAAGACCTGTGCCTACGTTTTAAAGTTAGAATGGTGTTTCTAGGCGAACGTATGCCCGAGCAGGAGATGTTTGAAAAATGTTGCAGATTTGCGACATTTTTGACCTCGTCCCATTCATTCCTTATGGGAAATTTTTCGCAGTTTTTCGCGTCTTACGACGCGAAAAATTCGTATTACAAAAATCTGAATGATAGCATACCGAGTCAGATCGAGACGCACGTTTTGATATATTTTTTGTTTGTGTGCGACAAACGGTGCGGGACTAGTTAGCTGCCAAAAACGAGCGGGAG
>NC_051042.1:7438169-7468169 GCF_904848185.1 Acanthopagrus latus | reverse complement strand
TGCAGGACGTCAAACTGGTGCTATATATTCAAAACCATACATGATAGCACCAAAATTTTTTCACGATCAAGCCAGAAATGCCTTAAAGAACACGCTCACCAAGTTTCGTGGTCCTCGTGTCCGAAATGTGGTAACACGAGCGAGTTGAAAAAGGGTGCAGTCTCGAAAATCCTCTTCGCGATTAACATTGGAGTGAATGGAGGAAGTGAGAGCTACTCTGGTCGGTCAGAGGCAGATAATTCAAAAACCGTAAATCCGACTGAAAAAGCGGACACATTGTGAGAGAGAAGACAAGTGTGGCTAAAACTCTGGAAAATATCACTGTTTTTGAGCATAATTTGTGGCCGGGATCGTCACGGAAAGAGAAAATTTCTGAGTGTTTTTTTGAGGCTCTCTCACTCTGTCAGTTGGTCTCCTGCACTCTGCTGCGCGAACATTCCGCCATACACACTCATTGAAAACCCTGAATTTTCCCCAAATCACTCATCATCGTTAAAGGGTCAGAGTTCAAAAACTATACATCGTAGGAAAAAAGTTCAAATACAACTTAAATAGTCGAGACTTGTGCCTACGTTTTAAAGTTGGAATGGTGTTTCTAGGCGCACGTATGCCAGAGCAGGAGATGTTTGAATAACGTTGCAGATTTGCGACGTTTTTGACCCCGTCCCATTCATTCCTTATGGGAAATTTTTCGCAGTTTTTCGGGTCTTACGACGCGAAAAATTCGAGTTTCAAAAATCTGAATGATAGCATACCGAGTCAGATCGAGACGCACGTTTTGATATATTTTTTGTTTGTGTGCGACAAACGGTGCGGGACTAGTTAGCTGCCAAAAACGAGCGGGAGGATGAAAAATATTATTATTAAGAAGAGGCGCGAGCAATAGTAATAGTGGGCTGTGCTCCGCACAGCCCACTATGGACACCCTATAGCAGAGCTATAGGGTGTCCATAGTGGGCTTGCGAGCACAGCCCACTAACTAGACAATTCCCCGCTGGGGAATCGCGAGAGTGGGCTGTGCGCTTTGCCCCGGGTCGAAAAAACTATGAAAGCTACCAAAAAAGTTGAATCCCACATTGATAATTTGGACTTGTATCTACATTTTAAACTTCGAATGGTGTGTCCAGGTTAAAGTATGCCAGAGATGTCGATGTCTGAAAAACAAAGTTTCATTTTTTTTCACTCAGCCCCATTCACTGTCAATGGGAAATGAGGATTGTCAAAGGTATGATACTACAATGCAATGCTACAACGTGTTCATTTCACCACCTACCATTCATTCTCAGCGTCTTCATCTTTTCATTGTTAAAAACTAAAACTAAACTTGCAAATAATAATTCAACAGGCATACACCGATATCTTGTAACAGAGATGACATTTATTTCTCTCCAAAAAACAAGCACAGGAGGCCTTCTTCCTGGAGGTCTTCATCCTGAGTCTGAGAGTTGTTGTCTCTTCAGTGGAGAGTGAGACACGAATTAGTTCAAAATCATCGTGTGAACATTTGAAGAGAAAACAGTATTACTTCCCTTATTTTTGCTGCAGTCCTCTGGAGGTCTTCTTCCTGTAGTCTGTATACATTTTGCCAGATTGAAAAGACATAAATTAGTTACAGGTTCAAAAGACTGATGGAAACATTTGAAGTGAAAGTTGAGAATTAAAGGAAACATTACTTCCCTTATTGTTGCTGCAGTCCTCTGGAGGTCTTCTTCCTGTAGTCTGTATACATTTTGCCAGATTTAAAAGACATAAATTAGTTACAGGTTCAAAAGACTGATGGAAACATTTGAAGTGAAAGTTGAGAATTAAAGGAAACATTACTTCCCTTATTGTTGCTGCAGTCCTCTGGAGGTCTTCTTCTTGTAGTCTGTATACATTTAGCCAGATTTAAAAGGCATACATTAGTTACAGGTTCAGAAGACTGATGGAAACATTTGAAGTGAAAGTTGAGAATTAAAGGAAACATTACTTCCCTTATTGTTGCTGCAGTCCTCTGGAGGTCTTCTTCTTGTAGTCTGTATAAATTTTACCAGATTTAAAAGGCATAAATTAGTTACAGGTTCAAAAGACTGATGTAAACAATTTAAGTGAAAGCTGAGAATTTAATGAAATATTACTTCCCTTATTTTCTTCTGGGTTGTTGTCTTTGCTGGAGAGAGGGTCCTTCTCACTGGATCATCCTAGAAAGACAATGACATCGAGTTAAATCACTCAATGCAAGTCAATCACTTAAAAAACAAAAAACAAAAAGAGACATACTTACTTTGTTATGCACCTGGTTTGACATGCAGCTTGGTCTGCATCTCTCTGACACTCCTACACTACATTAGCTAAGATTAGCGTAGCTAATGTGGTGACAACAACCCAGCAGAAAAAAACAAAAAAACAAAAAAAAACACAATAAAAAAAAAAACAATTACAATACATGAATAATAAAAAAAAAAACCACATGATTCATTAAACATACATCCTTAAATTACATAATTACATGATCAATTATGTAAGCTTAGCTTAGCCAATGTAATTCTTACATGAGCTTAACTATTACATTGCAGCTTACATCATATCTTACACATGCCATTCTCATCTAAATAGATGAGAACATCATGAGTTAAGATTTTACAATGTCAATAAATACATGATAAATATATTAAAAAAATGTTTAAAGGCATTTACAAAATTATTAACTACAAAACATTTAACACACTGGCCCGGTCGCTCTCATCATCTCAAGAGATAATAAGAACATGAAAAAAGTTGCTGACCCCATTCTAAAATAAACAAATACATACATACACATTTACATTATACAATTAAACTATTTCCAGCCAAGACATGCCACTGCAACCACATACATATGAAAAACAATTACATAAGACTAAAACACACTAAAAGACTAAACAAGACCAAATAGTGAAATAAATGACATCAATCACTAGTGAGCAAATCTCCGAGTGCAAATGAAGCAAGCCCCCTGGTACCTGCCTAACTCCAAACTAAACCTAACTATCTTCTGAGACGTGCTGGGCTCGAGGCTTCTTTAAAGCAAAACTTCAGTAAACCTCAGCCAAATGACCAAGGCCCTGAAATGCTCGCCCCCACCAGAGAAACATGTCTCCACCCAGGATTGCCTCGAAAATAAAAAAGGCAAAATAACAAATAGTACACCGACGGAAGGACAGATTGCTCTGCCCAGCTGGCACACTCCCTAACTAACCAGGGAGATCAACCACAAACTGAAATCAGAAACACTCGGATGCTATACTCACCCGGAGAGGACCACAGCTCCTGGTACACTGTAAAAACGTGGCACAACAGGTCTTGGATGTAACAGCTGGAGATAAGTCTTTACTCAGTCAAAATACAATAAACCGGACTGTGGTAACTGTAATATGTTTGGAGAACACCTGATTGAAGACATTTATCAGGATGTGAAATGTAAATGTGATCAATCAGTGTGTTCTTTTCGGTTGTCGAATTTGCTACTAATTGAGTGTAACCTCTGGACTGAAACAAATCTTTGATACTTTTTTTTCCTTTTGAAAGGTGGTCCTCATTAAAATCGCCACAAACAATGATGGGCTGGTGATTTAACATGTCCAATGAGTCCAAGAGGTTTTTCAAGTTTTGGAGAAAGATTCCCAGTTGAAAACTTGGCGGTTTGTACACAGTCGCTATTAGCACTTTGACTGGAGCCTCAATTTTAAGGACAACAAACTCCAAATCAGTGACCTGTTGCATGTACCTGCGAGGCTCTGCTTGCACAGTGTCTCTACAGTACATCGCAACTCCACCTCCCTCTTTTTTGGGCCATGTTCACACAGCTGTTGTAAGACAGCTGTCTGCTACGTGTGAACATGGTGTACCCCTCCAATTGAAAAATTTCAGCTACAGAGGACCCTGACAAATGTGTCTCTGTAAGGCAAAGCACATCTGCTTGTTGGAGCTCGTGATGTGCTTTCAGGTCCACTATGTGACATGGCAGACCCTGCGTGTTGTGGTGGACAATTGTCAAAACCTTTGGCGTTTGTTGTATAGATTTCAAAAACGTTAACAATGGTCTACAGCTCTGGAAAGATGCATGAGGCATACTTTCCAGGGCTGTCTTGATCTTGGGGTCAGCATAAATTTTTTTCTCATCAAAGTCAAGGATGGTGAGACCTTGAAGCGAGGTTGTGCGGCTGAGCGCAACGTACGCCATACCAGGTTCAAAAACACGCTTCAGACACACCACCGCCAACGGCATGGTCATTCCTTGAACTTTGTGGGCCGTACAAGCAAAAGCTAATTTCATGGGGAACTGCCGGCGAACAACCCCTTTCTTGTTACTTAGGTTCTCCTCAGATCTTTCGATGTACACGGAGTCATCTGAGGGACCCAAGATTTTTTTGCGGTATCTCTGTCCTGCTGTAGGATTGTCCAGCAGGAGTCCAATCATCTTCACGCCTTCCGGTTCTCTAATTACAATGTTAGAAATGGTTCCAAATGTACCGTTAACAAGGCCGTCTTCCACATCTAAATTTCGGATCAACATAACGCGTACTCCTTGAGCAGCCATTATGTTGTCGGGCAAATCTCGCTTGTGTCCTTTAATTTCCCCAGACACAAACGTCATGCAGCCAGTTCTGGGGTCTTTACGAAAATCACGAGCTGCAACGGCAATCGCATCCTTGTAGGAAGCAGTTACGATGTCGGCGTTGTGACGGTCTACTTCTTTGTTTGTGGCGTAGATGTGTAGACTCAGGGCTGGGCAATGCTGATTATCAGCCGCTGCCTGTGTAAGCAAGAGCCTGTCTTCATCTAACAAAGAATCTTCCTTTTGCTTCACCCTGAGACGGTTCAAGAGTTCAGCAAAAGCTCGATCTTCTTTCTGTCGCATGATCTCTGTCAGGGTGACCATTTTGAAGTTATCCTTCCAGAGATCAAACTCAGTCTCCTCGTACACACACAGTGGCTTGGCTTTACCAAGGGGCGGCAGCTGATAAAAGTCACCTACAGCAAGGACAGACATGCCTCCAAATGGCTTCCGATTACCCCTGATCTGCTGAAATCGCCAATGCACGTAGGCAAATAGCTCTTTAGAGACCATGGATACCTCATCGATGATGAGAATCTCAGCGTTCGCCAGTGTTGCTCTGACTTCGTCGAGTGCATTCCCAAGACCTTGATAAGGTGGCTTCAAGGACCTTGGTAATTTGAGAATGGAGTGCAACGTGTTGCCTGATATGTTAACTGCTGCTGTACCTGTGAACGCGGTCAGCAGCACTGCGGGTTGGGACATGTCTGCGTGGTCCCGAAATCTCGGGCGCTCGCGCAGAATTCTCGTTGCCTCGTGGTGAATGCACTTAATCACATGCGATTTGCCACATCCAGCCCCTCCCGACAGGAAGTAATAAAATGGTTCTGGATTGTGGCCCCAGACTAGTTCAAAGCACCACTGTCGAACAGTGTAGAAAACGGAAGCCTGAGTTTCGTTCAGACTTTGGTACATTTTCCTAACAAAGTCTGGACTCAACTCTGGAGCATCTATTCTAGGCGTAGAGCTCCCCTTATCCGTCTTAGTGCCGAATTCTGGGACATCTTCACCGTTTTGCTCCTGATCGCGAGGTTCACATTCAGCCAGGCACTCCAGCCGGTCAACTTCAACTTCGGGCGCAAAAGAGTTCCAAGCATTCACGAGAGGACCGCACACCTGAAGCTGTTGAAACGCAGCTTCCATGTTTTTTCCTTGGCCCTCATAACGTTTTTTGTTGTGCCTCACTATTTCCTCTACTCTCATACCCCACTTGTCGCTACACTTATAAAACTCTTCATAAGTGGGGTACGCTTCATCTCTCAGATCGGCGTCGGATCGATGTGGGAGATAAAGTTTCAGCAATCTTCTATAAAATTTCTCTGGAGTTTTTTCCTCAGAGAAGCGAGTAAATCTAATGATTGCTGGTTTTCCTACGGTTCTCTTTAGAATAAATCCTTCATCGTTCAACAATGGAAGGGCATTCGGGCTTTCCGTTTGCCGGCCGTAGACTACCCTGTAGTCTGACGCGAACTCGGCCAGGCACATACGTTCAAACTCTCGAGTGAGAGGTCTGTTGACGTATTTTTCAGGCAACCCCGACATCCATACATCCACTGATCCGGGTTCCATTCTTTCCAGTCTACTCATAGGGTGACTCATTTTCAGACCTTCCTCGTCAGTCTGAATAAACACCACGGATCGGGAGCACTTCTTGAGGCGTAAGCTGCAGGTACGGGCTACAGCCTCTTGAGCGCTGACCTCTCTGTGTTTAGAGTAGGCCTGCATAATTTGTTTCATTTCGTCGCGCTTGTTAACATCCGATGTCTTTACATCCTTGATGACGTTCTTAAGGAATTCCGTCATCTCGTGCTCCGGTTTCGCTACATATGACATCATGTACATGATGCAGCTGTAATCGTCTATGACGTACTGGATGTCCATGTTTGCGTTCCACGCTCTAAGCAAATCAGGATTGTAGGCATTAACCCAACAATCATTTGGATGGCGCCTCAGCATCACGACATGGGTGTTTGCCAGGCGCTGCGCGGCGGCAAAGTATTGCTCGTAAGTTAAGTTGCACTGGCAAAGCAAGTCTGTCAAACTGCTGAACGAAGCGCCTGGATCCATAAGCAGATCTCTAACTGGTTGGAGCGTTTGTTTAGCCAATTTTTGCATTTCTGCGAGGGCCCTTTTCTGCTCCTCTATTTGCGCTTCAAAGTCTGCATCATCTTGATCCTCTTTTTGGTAGCAATTAATAGTGGGTGGCCTGGTGATGAATGTTTTATCCATCGGTAGTTTTGGAAAGCCGAACCTGCAGGCTACATTTCCCTTCTTACAGGACTTTGAATGTTTCCTGCTGTGCACCTGAACCTCTGACACTATTTTGTGGAGTTCCGGATCTGTGTCAGGGTCGGGCATTTTGCAACTAATGTATCTATCTATAAATTCCATGATGTGACTATCGGGGTCCTCTTCAAATTTAGGTGAATCTTTTATCCAAATGAGCATGTGGATGTGCGGGCTTCCCCTGGCTTGGAACTCAACGCGATAAAAATAATCTTCCACTTCACCAATCGGCTGTGAAGGAGAGAGGATGAGATTCGTCATGAGAGCCTCTACTCTCTTTTCAAACATGCGCATTACTGTGATGGGGTTACTTCTCAGAATGTCACATTTTGATTTCCAATCCAAATCTGAAAACAGCCCCTGTTCACCTTGCTGAGCTTTGATGGCCTCTATGATCTCAGGCCATCTCATCTCAGCAGCGGAAAATGTGGCAAAAAATGTTGGTTTTCCAATTTGACGAACCATGGCGTGCACATCTTTAAGCGTTTTATTCCAATAGGCTGGAGTGCCTCTGAGAGGCTGCATGAACCTGGTTGCATCTTGGCTCATGATGAGCCGTTCTACCTCATCCTTGTCCTGGAGCATGACATTGTTAATCCTTCTGCCGTCTTTGGTTTTCGACTTTCCTTTGCGCATTTGTATAGACATACTATTTGTCGCGAGGTGAGTCTCTGTAACAAACTGCGCAAAGAAAAGATAACTCTGGTCACTTGCAAAACGCGTATCTGCAGCAAAGAGCCTAGAATTAAAGTAGAGGCTCGGGGACAGGGAGACGGTTCTAGCTTCATCTAATGTGTTCTCTCCTGTCGGAAATTGTACAGGAAAAGCCATGGCCTCCAACTTTGGTATGGTGAAAAACCCAACCGGTTTGTTGCCTTGCGCGGGTGCAACACTAAATACTCCATCGCCATATGAAAGGATTTCCTGTGCAATGTCGGGGGGCTGCATGCAAGTGTCCAGGGAGAGGCCTGGTCTCAGCTCCTCCTGTTCTTCCTCATCTGCCTCTAACTGTCCCGGCTCGTTTTGACTTTTAAAAATTTCCTCTAAATCGACATCCCGATCTTCTTCTGGGATGCTGGGCTCCTCTTCTTCGATGGGCTCCTCTTCTTCGAGCAGACAGTCAAAAGTTGCAGTCTCATCGATAAACACGTCTTTATATTCTGAATGTGTCTCTTTCAATTTCGCAAGGCCAGCTAGCACATTCTTCATATTAACGTTGTAAAAGTGCTGGTAACCTTTGTATTTAATGTGCCTTTTCAATTTCACTTGAAGCAGCTGCGCTTCTGCTCTGGGCCTTGGGAGACTGTTGACGGTCGCTTCCACCTCTGATGGAACGCACACAACAGCTCCGTGGACTGCTCTCTGTTGGCCTTTTGGCAGAGCAACAATTTTTGCAAATGGCAAGATTTTTGCAATCAGCTGCCTCTCAAGCACATTAAGTGCAGCCAATTCTGGGGGGATGGGCGCCAACTCCAAATTGTTTACCACTGCCATGGGTGGTATGCATCCTCTGCTAAGGTGGCTGTCGCAGGTGTAGCATATCCACTCATGCAGTCTTTCTTGTGGCACAGAGCAAGGGGTAGAGCAGTCACTGTCACAAAAGTGAACATAGTTTCCTGTCAAGCTTGCTGCTGCCACTTTTGCGTGTTTACAATATTTTTGTCTTTTGCATTCTTTGACCTGATTAGGAAACATGGTTCTGTTACAAACGGTACAAATGTATGTGGGTCCATGTCTAATGGACTCACGAAAGGCGGCTATGGCTGCCTCCATCACCGGATCAATCAGGGGCTGGGGGCGGTGGGGCACAATTTGTCTGTATTTTCTCCTGATTCTAAGCGCTCTCTGCATCTTGTAAAATATGCTAAAGGCAGCATTTGTGGCCAATTTGGTTCCTCTCTGCTGGCTACGTCGTTGGTTAAACCGACGTCTAAATTCCGGATCATTGTGATATCTCTGATTGAAATTTTGCTTTTGCTTTTGCTTGTAGCTTTGATCTGTGTTGTACCTCTGAGACATGCCAAATTTGTGTCTGCTCCGAAACACTGTATCCGACTTGTATCTATCGCTCATGTGTTTCTTTTGTCTGGTGCGGAACGTGGCATCTTCCTTGTATTTCTTTGTGATGAAAGTCTTCTGTCGTCTCCTGAAAGTAACATCTTCCCTGTATCTTCTGACGACTTCTTCCTTCTTCTTATCTTGAACTTTTGCATTTTCATGGTAACATTTGAAGGATCGCTGTTTCTGATGGAGACTGTCTTGGGCATATCTTCTTCTTTGTGCTTGGAGTTTTTTCCTCTTAAATTCTGGACAGCTGCTGTACTTTTTCCTTTCATAATTGGTGTTTTTCCTTTTTCCTTCACCAGAGAGTAATGCGTTTTGGTTTTTGCTGGCTTTCCGCATCGCTCTTCGTCGCTGTTGCTTCGGCAATTTTGTGAAATGTTCTTTTGCTGGTGGTGCAGGAGCCATCCTAAGGACATGCTCTGCTGCTGGTGGTGGTGGTGGTGCAGGAGCCGTGCTAAGGACACGCTCTGCTGCTTGTGGTGGTGCAGGAGCCGTCCTAAGAACACGCTCTGCTGCTGGTGGTGGCGCAGGAGCCGTCCTAAGGACATGCTCTGCTGCTGCTGGTGGTGGTGCAGGAGCCGTGCTAAGGACACGCTCTGCTGCTGGCGGTCCAGGAGCCGTCCTAAGGACACGCTCTGCTGCTGGTGGTGGCACGGGAGCCGTCCTAAGGACACGCTCTGCTGCTTGTGGTGGTGCAGGAGCCGTCTTAAGGACACGCTCTGCTGCTGGTGGGAGAGCTGTCCCAGATGCACTGTGTGCCAGAGATGCCTGAGGGCATTCTCTAGAACCAATGGCTTCGAATGACACCGGCACAAACTCATAACTGGCAGAATGGCCGCGATTTGCAAAGAGTCTGTGCAGGTGTTCAGCCAAGTCTCTGATCTCCGAGAAGGTCTTCATAATTGCAGTGCCGTGGGGGTGAGGTAAGCCCATCACATTTCTTGAGTGTGAATCAAACACACCATACCTGCCCGAACGGTCACGGAAAACTGCAATACACTCTGGACTTACTATGACTAAAGCCAGATTAACATCACCTGACAGACACTCTAATTGTGTGGCAAGGGGCAGACACCAAGCCTGGCTTCCACTGGCTTTCACAAGTCCACACCTGATTTCAGGCATGTGGACATTACACATATCTGTGTCAGTCAGGACTTGTTTGGGCAGTTCTTCCACAGCGAGATGGTCACTGCGGAATCTTTTTTCCCGGATCAGCTGTTGTTTTACACCTACATAAAGTGAATCTCCCTTTGCCAGCACTCTATCAAGGGCAGCAGTGTTAAACTGACAGCCCTCGTTCAGATAAGCCAGAAAAGTCAGGGACATGCAGGTACACTGATGGTTCCTGGAGAACTTCCTGTACCTCATGTCACTCTGACTATGACTAGCCCTAATACTAGCACTAAGCGGCACCTGAAATATAACAAATTATCATTATCATAAAGGATTTATTAGCATAATCATAAGCCTAGTTAAGATTATTAGTTGTAGTAATTAACCATTACATATACTACAGTCATAGCATGGTGACAGTTTAAGCAAATGTGACTAAAAACATTTTACCTACTGCAGCTTTAAACTATCTGATTATACAATATCATTTCCACCAATTTTTCCTGATCTATTTACCATACAGATAATCTTACATATATACAAATGATTATTACTCTAATCATACTTGACTTGAACACATTACTAAACACAGATTATTCCACATTTCAAATTTAAATGTTTTGAGACCATCATAAACCTTTGTCACCCCTTGTCATGTTGACCAAAGTTTGAAGGAGGCTTTAAAGGACCTTTAACTCTAATACATCCCTTGTACATGTGTCACACCATTTACACATGAAAACATTCATAAACAGTAATTAATTCCCTCCTTCATTTCCTTCCTTCCTTTTACATTTCAGTTCAAAGTAAACCACACTTTACCTCTAACAAACACTTTAAGCCCACAATAAACCCAAATGTAAATGTCCTTACCTCTTTAGAAGGGGAATGAGAGGTGGCAAGTCCGTCATCGATAATCCAGGGCCAGCAGGACGATGAGGGAACTGGTGTCCCGACGGTCTGTGATAAGTAATAACACCAGTTAATATCTAGACATGAGGCAACACAACGCAGCAAGTTGATACAAGAAAAGTTTTCCAAATGTATTTCAATTACTCACTGACATTTGTGAACTGCAGCGAGAGATAATAGTAGCAGAGATGTTAAATGAAACAGTTTAATGTAGTTACAGCATTTTACAGTAAACGTTCTGTGTGTCTGTTGTGGAGTAAATACCTTAACTGGGCGAGGAGAGTGACAGGCAGCTTTAATGGTCTGGGATGGTCCAACCGGTGAAGGGGTCTTCATCCTGGCCACCTGAGAACAAGTAATAACAATTTGATGAAGACTTTAACGACATTATGAACTTTATTCAATAGGAATAATTTTTACCTTCGCAACCGGTGAACAGCAGGGGGTCGCCGGATCACCCAAACTACAGGACAACCTGACTGGAGGGGATCCAACCAGCTGCTGACACATGAGAACAAATATGTTAAACTTCACGCGTCTCAGTGAGCACACTGTGTGTTCTGAGTGAGATTGTGTCTTGTGTCAGAGAGTAACATACGTTGGTCACTGAAGTTTGGGTGCGGGGGGGTGTTCCATCCGTGGTCCTGGACATAGGAACCGGGCTGGAGGGGCCGTCATCCTCCAGTCTCCGTGACAGCCTGGCTGGAGGGGATCCAACCTGCTGTTGACAGATGAGAACAAATATGTTAAACTTCAGACAGAGTGGACAATGTAGTTATGTCTCCATGAAGACACTGTTTCAACTGTAAACATTGACTATGTGCGTCAGTTGTGTAACATACGTTGTTCACAGGAGACTGGTGGCAGGGGGGGCGTCTCTCCGTGGTCCTATGACGCCTGGCTGTCGCTGGGGAGGCCACCTGCACCGTCAAATAAAACATAGAACCAGTAACTGTAAGGAACAAGGGGAATTTTTTAATACACCTGAGAAGCGATGTCACACAATTTACCTTCTTGCACGCTGGAGGAGATGGGACGTCCACCACGTCAGACAGCTGAGAAGGAGACACTTCCTCCATAGCACAAAGGGTCGTGCTACTAAACCACCGCGGGTTCAGTGGAAGGAAGGACTCCTTCTCCTGTGGAAGACAAAACACCACAAAGACAAATGAATATTTGTCGGGTACAAATACACAAAGTTTAAATACTAACCAGTTAACTTGTTATGAAAAAAAAAGAAAAGAAAAAAAAAGAAAAATAACTCACCTGCTGCTGAGCCACGCTGGCTGGACCAGGAACCTGCGGCTGGGAAAGCACATCACATATTTGATTAAATAGGTGCTTTTTAGTTATGACTGTGAACCCGTGAACCAAAATGTACACAAACACATGTAAAGACACATAATATAATAATAAATAAAAAAGAAAAACCCTACTAACCTTGCTGCTCTGACCAACGACCTTCCACTGGAAGGGGTCAGGAGACAGAGGAGCACGTACCTCTCCCTTCACAACCAGCTTAGGAGAAACCTTCCTAAGCGGCTGTGAAGGAGTAGGAGACACCGGGGGAGGGGGAGGTGGTGGTGGTGTCTCGAGGAACTGCTCCGTGGAGGCCCACAGCAGCTGGGTGAGGATCCCCATACCCTCACGGTCGCTCAGGTGAACCTGCAGACATGATAATACAAATCCATTTACAGACAGTTTAACTTCAAAAGGTAGCTCGTGTCGACTGTTTCATATCGACACACAAGAAATTATAGCAAATTAGACCTTTTCTATCACACAGAGACTCTACTTACGCCGTCTCTGCTCCAAAGATCCAAGCGCGTACGGGGGAAGTACTCCTCCGCAGAGAAGTACCTCAAACCTAAAAACATAAAAAAAAGTCATTACAATATTCACACATGTATGACTATGTTCATCACAGACATTTTTAAGTACATTTCTTTTACTTGTTTTAATTGACAAGATATTTTTTTGTTACTTACCCATACGAGCTGTCACGCGATGGTACGCGTGGCGAAGGGCCCTCTGGTGCTCCTCATCCTCGTTCAGGCGGGGGGGGGAGTCCACCACAAAGACCTGTAGGAAACAAAATTTTAGAAAACACCAACTGACAGTTTCATTCAAAATCACACACACACCATATTTAGTGCACATTTTTTGAAAGCTCATACAATTAATCTTATTAAAGTAGTTAATGTACTACTAGTGTTGTTTAACTACTAAGAATACAGGACAAGCAAGACATGAAATAAATGCTTACCTCCGGCCAGCGGCTCCTCACAGCAGTGAGGAATCGGGCGTAGTCAAAATTTTAGAGAACACCAATGACAATTTCATTCAAAATCACACACACACCACATTTAGTACACATTTTTTGAAAGCTCACACAATTAAAGTAGTCAATGTACTTCTAGTGTTGTTTAACTACTAAGAATACAGGACAAGCAAGACATGAAATAAAAGCCTACCTTCGACCAGCGGCTCCTCACAGCAGTGAGGAATCGGGCGTAGTCGACGGCTGCCTCGTCGACGGTCCTGCTCGCAGTCAGGTTGTTGCTAGGAGCAAGAACACAAACAGCATCAGGGGATTGAGGAACCTCTGCATGTAGGACCTCAGTGCGCAGCTGAGCAGCATGGGCCCCAGGGGTCGACATGATACCAAAAGAAAACTTCCCTTCTGGCATCTTGGCGAAACGGTCCACGATGGCCCGGAGATGGGAGTCCCCAACAATCAGAACAAACTGCAACAACAAAGAAAATTTCATTAGCATGAAAATCATTAATCCCTCTCAAGATCAATTACTTCCTTCATAAACTGGACAATAATAGCACCTGCTTGCCAGGAGACTTGGGTGGGATGACCAACTTGTGGCTCCGTCCAGTGAGCTTCGAAGTTGGCCACGTCTCCACCGGATGGTGGTAACCGGTACCGCGGCCTGTTTGGGTAAAGTACAAAACAGATAAAAGGTTAAACTGATGAAGGAAAGGCTACAAGGAAATATCAACAATCACTTGTTTATACCAGTAAAAAAGTACAGGAAAACCTGTTGAAAAAGTTCAATATTGATGATGAATTAATTCATTGATCATTTAGGGATAAAACAAGTAGATACTTACGTGCACGAACTTGAACATCCTCCGGGCTCCAGAAGGGCTTAGCTGGGGGTGAAGATCCAACTGCCTGATGACAGATTAAAGACAAAAAAAGATAAATTAACGATAATCATAACAACAAGCATAAGATAAAGACATACAAGTTAAAACAAAATATCATAAAACATGTCTCATTGTGTGTGTGTGTGTGTGAGGTAGGAACATACGTTGCCGACTGGAGCTCGGGAGCAGGGGGGGTGGGTCTCCCTGGTCCTCTTGGTCCTTGACCCTCTGGAAGGCTCCTCTCCAGCCGGGGGGGACACCGTCTGATGAAACATTAACATCAAAAGACATGGCAGACATTCAGAACTCAGCAGTTCAGGAGAAAGCAATAGATGTAACATTTCTACAGCCATTTTCATGCAGACAGTTGTCACTGCGACACAGAGGCTTATCTACTGTGTAAGTACCTCCGGGGGGGTGGGGGAAGACCTCAGCTCCTCCAGGTTGAGCTTCCTCCAGCGCTGCTTCAACACCACAGACCGCCTCGACTTCCTTGGCATCCTGCTGACAAAAGTTCAAGACAAGAGAAACAACAAGAGAAATACTTGTCAAACTGACCTAAACCTAAACCACCTAATGTAAACTAAACTAATCTAAGACAAACTAATATAATCTTATATATAGAATGAAATTTGAAAAAAAGATGACGATGTGGTGATTATGTGTGTGTAGGTGATGTGGTGTTACTGCTCTGTGAAGGTTGAGGGCAATGGATCAGGGATGATGGTCACTCTCAGCTGTCACTCAGCACAGGAACCCTTTAATCTTATCAAAAGACAATAAAATAATAAAAAGATAAATGTCTCTCAAATGTTACGAGTCAGTGTTAGCAACAAGTTAATATCATAACAGACACAAGTTAAACATCTGTACTTGACATAATTTGTGTGTTTTTGGGCACGATATTTTTTTTAATAATTCCATATTATAATTACTATAAATGATAATTAAGATACTATGTCAATTTTATACTACACAGTATCAAATAGTTTATTTCTAAGAACAAAGAATTACTATGACATGATAAATATAAATCACAAGATAACAATAACTTCATCAAATGTATGGGATTTTATCAACATCTGAATGCACATTTATTACCAAAAGCAAAAATGGTCATGTATGAAAATGCTTCCTTTTCTATTTAATCAAGGTAGATTGTAAAAGTGTATGGTACATCTAAAGTATGATATTTATCTAACTACATAGAAAGGCATTTAATCACATCTCATCACAAACAGGAGAAATGTGTTTTTCAGTAGACAGAAGGGAGTATTAAATACTAGTCACAATCTACACAATTAGATATGAAATACAGCTTTTAGCTTGTGTTGATATTCTTGTATGAAAACAGAAAAAACAAACAAAAAACAAATCAGAAAATAATGAGTGTAATATCTCCAACTACAAATCTGACCCGTGTTAAGGATCTGGACATGACAGTACAGTTCGCACCCGGAGAGAAAAAAGGCTACCGTTCGCGCCGCGAGAGAACAAAGACAAGGTTTGCGCAGTTAGCATCTAGCGCCCCCTAACGTTTTAGCTTTTAGGTCAGTGATCTTATATATAAAACAGATCGACCTTATATAGAAACACATCGACCATAAACAATTAATCTTCCCAAAATCACGACAGTTAGATTCAACTACCTCACTTTTGTTAAAGGTGTACGGATGTTAGCACAGTTAGCGCAGTTAGCTTTTCGCTCCGGTTAATGTTTCTTTATAGAAAAAGCAAAGTCACCGCTGTTGGCTTAGATCGCGGCCTAATGTTTTACATACTAGTGCCGAGTAGCGCCGTTAACTCGTCTTGATATTGTTGTATTGAAACAGACTGCCGGAGCCCCGTTACTGTTACCGAGACAGATATATTATATACTTATGGACCCCTATAGCTTTGCTAACCGCTGTTGGCCTGGAGCTACGGGGCTCTGGGTAGCGGAGCTAACAGCTAATGAAGGTCCGTTAGCTGTTAGCTATCTGTGCACTTGACACTCCGCTGTTGGGCCGGAGCTACTGGGCTCCGGGTAGCAGAGCTAACAGCTAACGTTAGCTATCTGTGCACTTGACACTCCACTAACGGAGCTCCGTCAGTCTGTTTCAATACAACAATATTAGGACGAGCTAACGGCGCTACTCGGCTCCGGTATGTAAAACATTAGGCCGCGCTCGAAGCCAACAGCGGTGACTTTGAGCCAAGTACCTCCGGATTAATATAGCTAAAACAGACCGATCATTAACAATTACATTCATTATTTTTCCCGAAATCATGAGTTATCGTGATCATGAGAGAGATAGTAATATCTAGCTTCAATAAAATCCATTTTTATTAACGATTTCAGTACGCTAATATCAGACATAACAGGTACTTACCTACGATGAGGTCAAAGGGTATCGAGCAGAGCCGGATCAGTGGTTTTATATCAAGGCCAAAAATGATATACACACAACTGTCCAATCAGAGTTCTCCTGTGTTGTCTGTCATCTGTATCCGAGGTGATTTGTCCAATGAGAGGGCTGATAATCTGTGCACTTGACACAGACTCCGGACGACCATACTTTGCTGCATCCATTATTTATATATATTTCTATGAATATATTAGAATATAATACAGTGACAAAACATAAATGTTAATTGGAACACTTAATTAATAATGATATTAATTGACTGATGTTGAATTATTATGTTATATATTATTAAATAACATAAAACAATATATATTTTATTTATTTTATTTGTGTATCATGATAAAATACATTAATGAAAATGTTACTATGAATTAATTAATATTATTGATGATATTAATACCTTGAAAGTGCTTTTCAACACAAATTTAAGACAGCATTCCAGTTTATTTTTTTCAGCTGATGGATTATGAAGGCTTGAATGAGTGAAAAGATAATCGTTCACTATAGTTTAAATGTTGGGATATATACTGTGTATGTGTGTTTCGGTGCGTGTGTGTGTGTGTGTGTCTGTCTGTCTCTCTGTGTGTGTGTATTAAACTGACTCACTGATTCATCTGTCACTCTCTCTTCTTATTAGTGGTACTGTGCTCCGCACAGCCCTCTCTGGACCCCTATAGCTTTGCTATGGAGGGGTCCCATTTCCTCGTCCCATTCATTCCTTATGGGAAACTTTTCACAGTTTTTCGCGACGAGTGTCGCGAAAAATTAATGTTCTTAAGAGTTGAATAACAGCATACTGTGTGTGTGTTTGTGTCTATTTATGTGTGTGTGAGTGTGTATTAAACTGACTCATTGATTCATCTGTCACTCTCTCTTCGTATTAGTGGTGCTGTGCTCCGCACAGCCCTCTCTGGACCCCTATAGCTTTGCTATGGAGTGGTCCCATTTCCTCGTCCCATTCATTCCTTATGGGAAACTTTTCACAGTTTTTCGCGACTAGCGTCGCGAAAAATTAATATTCTTCAAAGTTGAATAACAGCATACCGAGTCCAGTCGATCCGCAAATTAAATGAATGAAAAATTAATCATTAAATGTGGTTTAAATGTTGGGAAATATACTGTGTCTGTATTTGTGTGCGTGTCTGTCTGTCACTCTCTCTGTTGGCCCAGCTGATCTCGGTTGCCCCGGTGATCAGGGTGACCCCCCCCCCCCCCCCCCCGACGCTAACGGACTGGGGACAGCTGATTTCTCAGCCCTTTCAGCCTCACATGCAGGACGTCAAACTGGTGCTATATATTCAAAACCATACATGATAGCACCAAAATTTTTTCACGGTCAAGCCAGAAATGCCTTAAAGAACAAGCTCACCAAGTTTCGTGGTCCTTGTGTCAGAAATGTGGAAACGCGAGCGAGTTGGAAAAAGGGAGCAGTTTCGAAAATCCTCTTCCCGATTAACATTGGAGTAAATGGAGCCAGTGAGAGCTACTCTGGTCGGTCAGAGGCAGATAATTCAAAAACCATAAATCCGACCGAAAAAGCGGATGTATTGTGAGAGAGAAGACAAGTGTGGCTACAACTCTGGAAAATATCACTGTTTTTGAGCGTAATTTGTGGCCGGGATCGTTACGGAAAGAGAAAATTTCTGAGGTTTTTTTTGAGTCTCTCTCACTCTGTCAGTTGGTCTCCTGCACTCTGCTGCGCGAACATTCCGCCATACACACTCATTGAAAACCCTGAATTTTCCCGAAATCACTCATCATTGTTAAGGGGTCACAGTTCAAAAACTATACATCGTAGGAAAAAAGTTCAAATACAACCTAAATAGGCGAGACCTGTGCCTACGTTTTAAAGTTGGAATGGTGTTTCTAGGCGAACGTATGCCAGAGCAGGAGATGTTTGAAAAACGTTGCAGATTTGCGACATTTTTGACCTCATCCCATTCATTCCTTATGGGAAATTTTTCGCAGTTTTTCGCGTCTTACGACGCGAAAAATTCGAATTTCAAAAATCTGAATGATAGCATACCGAGTCAGATCGAGACGCACGTTTTGGTATATTTTTGTGTGGGTGCGACAAACGGTGCGGGACTAGTTAAGTGCCAAAAACGAGCGGGAGGATGAAAAATATTATTACTAGACAATTCCCCGCCGGGGAATCGCGAGAGTGGGCTGTGCGCTTTGCCCCGTGACGAAAAAACTACGAAAGCTAGAGCAAAAGTTGAATTCCACGTTGATAATTTGGACTTGTATCTACATTTTAAAGTTCGAATGGTGTTTCTAGGTCAATGTATGCCAGAGAGAGAGAGAGAGAGAGAGAGAGAGAGGCAGACAGACAGATAGACAGATAGAGAGAGAGAGAGAGAGAGAGAGAGAGAGACAGAGACAGACAGACAGATAGGAGAGAGAGAGAGAGATATATGTATAGACAGACAGATAGAGAGAGAGAGACAGATAGATAGAGAGAGAGAGAGACAGACAGACAGAGACAGATAGAAAGATAGAGAGAGAGAGAGACGGAGAGACAGAGAGAGACAGATAGAGAGAGAGACAGACAGACAGATAGAGATATATGTATAGACAGACAGATAGAGAGAGAGAGATAGAAAGATAGAGAGAGAGAGACAGAGAGAGAGAAGGACAGACAGAGAGAGAGAGACAGATAGGTAGAGAGACAGAGGCAGACAGACAGAGAGAGAGAGAGAGAGAGAGAGAAAGACAGCGAGATAGAGAGACAGGGAGAGACAGAGACAGACAGATAGAGAGAGAGAGACAGAAAGATAGAGAGAGAGAGGCAGACAGATACAGACAGACAGAGACAGACAGATAGAGAGAGAGAGACAGACAGATAGACAGACAGATAGAGAGAGATAGAGAGAGACAGAGAGAGACAGACAGTCAGATAGAGAGAGAGAGAGACAGACAGACTGTCTGTGCTGGCCCAGCTGATCTTGGTTGCCACGGTGATCGTTGCTGACCCCCCCCCCTGCCCCCCGGTAACGGACTGGCACAGCTGTTTCTCAGCCCTTTCAGCCTCACATGCAGGACGTCAAACCGGTGCCATATCTTCAAAACCGTACATGATAGCAGCAAAAATTTTTCACGGTCAAGCCAGAAATGCCTTAAAGAACAAGCTCACCAAGTTTCGTGGTCCTTGTGTCAGAAATGTGGTAACGGGAGCGATCTCAAAAAGGGTGCAGTTTCGAAAAACCTCTTCCCGATTAACATTGGAGTGAATGGAGCCAGTGAGAGCTCCTCTGGTCGGTCAGAGGCAGATGATTCAAAAACCGTAAATCCGACCGAAAAAGTGGACGCATTGTGAGAGAGAAGACAAGTGTGGCTACAACTCTGGAAAATATCACTGTTTTTGAGCGTAATTTGTGGCCGGGATCGTCACGGAAAGAGAAAATTTCTGAGGTTTTTTTTGAGTCTCTCTCACTCTGTCAGTTGGTCTCCTGCACTCTGCTGCGCGAACATTCCGCCATACACACTCATTGAAAACCCTGAATTTTCCCCAAATCACGCATCATCGTTAAAGGGTCAGAGTTCAAAAACGATACATCGTAGGAAAAAAGTTCAAATACAACTTAAATAGACGAGACCTGTGCCTACGTTTTAAAGTTGGAATGGTGTTTCTAGGCGCACGTATGCCAGAGCAGGAGATGTTTGAATAACGTTGCAGATTTGCGACGTTTTTGACCCCGTCCCATTCATTCCTTATGGGAAATTTTTCGCAGTTTTTCGCGTCTTACGACGCGAAAAATTCGAATTTCAAAAATCTGAATGATAGCATACCGAGTCAGATCGAGACGCACGTTTTGATATATTTTTTGTTTGTGTGCGACAAACGGTGCGGGACTAGTTAGCTGCCGAAAAAGAGCGGGAGGATGAAAAATAATAAGAAGAAGAGGCGCGAGCAATAGTAATAGTGGGCTGTGCTTCGCACAGCCCACTATGGACACCCTATAGCAGAGCTATAGAGGTGTCCATAGTGGGCTGGCGAGCACAGCCCACTAACTAGACAATTCCCCGCCGGGGAATCGCGAGAGTGGGCTGTGCGCTTTGTCCCGTGACGAAAAAGCAAACATGGTATCAGCAAAATTTCTCCACCATCAAGCGGGAATGGCCTTAATTAACACAGTCACCAAGTTTTGTGGTCCCACTTTGAGAAATGTGGCAATAGGAGCGAGTTAGAGAAGGGTGCAGTTTTGCAAATCCTCTTCCTGATTTACAATGGAGTTAATGGGACAGTTGAGACCTACTCTTGTTGGTTAGGGGCCGATAATTCTAAAACCGTGAATCCCACCGAGAAAATAGACACATTGGGAGAAAGAAGACAAGTGTGGCTACAACTCTGGAAAATTTCACTGTTTTTGAGTGAAATTTGTGGCTGGGAGCATCATCTAAAGAGAAAATTTCCCTTACCATCTTTCAAGGGCCAGCATTCAAAAACTACACAGTATAAGAAAAAAGTTGAACACACCTCTAATAAACAGGATTTGTGCCGACATTTTAAAGTTTGAATGGTGTTTCTAGGTGAATGTATGCCAGAGCAGGAGATGTTTGAAAAACGTTGCAGATTTGCGACTTTTTTACAACGTCCCATTCATTCCTTATGGGAAATGTTTGGCAGTTTTTCGCGTTTTACGTCGCGAAAAATTGATATTCTTAAAAACTGAATGATAGCATACCGAGACAGATCGAACCGCACGTTTTGACATATTGTTTGTTTGTGTGCGCTCAACGGTGTGGGACGAGTTAGCGACAGAAAAAAAGAGCTCTCATTGTAAAGTGGATTGCAAAATAAACACTAGACAATTCCCCGCCGGGGAATCGCGAGAGTGGGCTGTGCGCTTTGCCCCGTGACGAAGAAACTATGAAAGCTAGAGCAAAAGTTGAATTCCACGTTGATAATTTGGACTTGTATCTACATTTTAAAGTTCGAATGGTGTTCCTAGGTCAATGTATGCCAGAGAGAGAGAGAGAGAGAGAGAGAGAGAGAGAGAGAGAGGCAGACAGACAGATAGACAGATAGAGAGAGAGAGAGAGAGAGAGAGAGAGAGAGAGAGACAGACAGAGAGAGAGAGACAGAAAGATAGAGAGAGAGATATGTATAGATAGACAGATAGAGAGAGAGAGACAGATAGATAGAGAGAGAGAGAGACAGACAGGCAGAGAGAGAGAGAGACAGAAAGATAGAGAGAGATATATGTATAGATAGATAGAGAGAGAGAGAGAGACAGACAGACAGAGAGAAACAGACAGATATAGAGGGAGAGAGATAGAGAGAGGCAGACAGACAGACAGATAGAGAGAGACAGATAGAAAGATAGAGAGAGAGAGAGACAGATAGAGAGACAGACAGACAGATAGAGATATATGTATAGACAGACAGATAGAGAGAGAGATAGAAAGATAGAGAGACAGAGACAGAGAGAGAGAAGGACAGAGAGAGAGAGAGAGAGAGAGAGAGATAGATAGAGAGACAGAGGCAGACAGACAGAGAGAGAGAGAGAGAGAAAGACAGAGAGATAGAGAGACAGAGACAGACAGATAGAGAGAGAGAGAGACAGAAAGATAGAGAGAGAGAGGCAGACAGATACAGACAGACAGAGACAGACAGATAGAGAGAGAGAGAGACAGACAGATAGAGACAGACAGATAGAGAGAGATAGAGAGAGACAGATAGAGAGAGACAGACAGTCAGATAGAGAGAGAGAGAGAGACAGACAGATAGAGACAGACAGATAAAGAGAGATATATGCATAGACAGACAGATAGAGAGAGAGAGACAGATAGACTGTCTGTGCTTGCCCAGCTGATCTCGGTTGCCACGGTGATCGTGCTGACCCCCCCCCCCCCTGCCCCCCGGTAACGGACTGGCACAGCTGTTTCTCAGCCCTTTCAGCCTCACATGCAGGACGTCAAACCGGTGCCATATCTTCAAAACCGTACATGATAGCAGCAAAATTTTTCACGGTCAAGCCAGAAATGCCTTAAAGAACAAGCTCACCAAGTTTCGTGGTCGTTGTGTCAGAAATGTGGTAACGGGAGCGATCTCAAAAAGGGTGCAGTTTTGAAAAACCTCTTCCCGATTAACATTGGAGTAAATGGAGCCAGTGAGAGCTCCTCTGGTCGGTCAGAGGCAGATGATTCAAAAACCGTAAATCCGACCGAAAAAGCGGACACATTGTGAGAGAGAAGACAAGTGTGGCTACAACTCTGGAAAATATCACTGTTTTTGAGCGTAATTTGTGGCCGGGATCGTCACGGAAACAGAAAATTTCTGAGGTTTTTTTTGAGCCTCTCTCACTCTGTCAGTTGGTCTCCTGCACTCTGCTGCGCGAACATTCCGCCATACACACTCATTGAAAACCCTGAATTTTCCCCAAATCACTCATCATCGTTAAAGGGTCAGAGTTCAAAAACTGTACATTGTAGGAAAAAAGTTCAAATACAACTTAAATAGTCGAGACTTGTGCCTACGTTTTAAAGCTTGAATGGTGTTTCTAGGTCAACGTATGCCAGAGCAGGAGATGTTTGAAAGACGTTGCAGATTTGCGACATTTTTGACCTCGTCCCATTCATTCCTTATGGGAAATTTTTCGCAGTTTTTCGCGTCTTACGACGCGAAAAATCAAAATTTCAAAAATCTGAATGATAGCATACCGAGTCAGATCGAGACGCACGTTTTGATATATTTTTTGTTTGTGTGCGACAAACGGTGCGAGACGAGTTAAGTGCCAAAATCGGAAGGAGGATGAATAATAATAAGAAGAGGCGCGAGCAATAATAATAGTGGGCTGTGCTCCGCACAGCCCACTATGGACACCCTATAGCAGAGCTATAGAGGTGTCCATAGTGGGCTGGCGAGCACAGCCCACTAACTAGACAATTCCCCGCCGGGGAATCGCGAGAGTGGGCTGTGCGCTTTGCCCCGTGACGAAGAAACTATGAAAGCTAGAGCAAAAGTTGAATTCCACGTTGATAATTTGGACTTGTATCTACATTTTAAAGTTCGAATGGTGTTCCTAGGTCAATGTATGCCAGAGAGAGCGAGAGAGAGAGAGAGAGAGAGGCAGACAGACAGATAGACAGATAGAGAGAGAGAGAGAGAGAGAGAGAGAGAGAGAGAGAGACAGAGACAGACAGACAGATAGGAGAGAGAGAGAGAGATATATGTATAGACAGACAGATAGAGAGAGAGAGACAGATAGAGAGAGAGAGAGAGAGACAGACAGACAGAGACAGATAGAAAGATAGAGACAGAGAGAGACAGAGACAGAGAGAGACAGATAGAGAGAGAGACAGACAGACAGATAGAGATATATGTATAGACAGACAGACAGAGAGAGATAGAAAGATAGAGAGAGAGAGACAGAGAAGGACAGACAGAGAGAGAGAGAGAGAGAGAGACAGAGAGATAGAGAGACAGGGAGAGACAGAGACAGACAGATAGAGAGAGAGAGAGACAGAAAGAGAGAGAGAGGCAGACTGATACAGACAGACAGAGACAGACAGATAGAGATAGAGAGAGACAGACAGATAGACAGACAGATAGAGAGAGATAGAGAGAGACAGATAGAGAGAGACAGACAGTCAGATAGAGAGAGAGACAGACAGATAGAGACAGACAGATAAAGAGAGATATATGCATAGACAGACAGATAGAGAGAGAGAGACAGACAGACTGTCTGTGCTTGCCCAGCTGATCTCGGTTGCCACGGTGATCGTGCTGACCCCCCCCCCCCCGCTAACGGACTGGGGACAGCTGTTTTCTCAGCCCTTTCAGCCTCACATACAGGACGTCAAACTGGTGCTATATATTCAAAACCATACATGATAGCACCAAAATTTTTTCACGATCAAGCCAGAAATGCCTTAAAGAACACGCTCACCAAGTTTCGTGGTCCTCGTGTCCGAAATGTGGTAACACGAGCGAGTTGAAAAAGGGTGCAGTTTCGAAAATCCTCTTCGCGATTAACATTGGAGTGAATGGAGGAAGTGAGAGCTACTCTGGTCGGTCAGAGGCAGATAATTCAAAAACCGTAAATCCGACCGAAAAAGTGGACACATTGTGAGAGAGAAGACAAGTGTGGCTATAACTCTGGAAAATATCACTGTTTTTGAGCATAATTTGTGGCCGGGATCGTCACGGAAATAGAAAATTTCTGAGTGTTTTTTTGAGGCTCTCTCACTCTGTCAGTTGGTCTCCTGCACTCTGCTGCGCGAACATTCCGCCATACACACTCATTGAAAACCCTGAATTTTCCCCAAATCACTCATCATCGTTAAAGGGTCAGAGTTCAAAAACTATACATCGTAGGAAAAAAGTTCAAATACAACTTAAATAGTCGAGACTTGTGCCTACGTTTTAAAGTTGGAATGGTGTTTCTAGGCACACGTATGCCAGAGCAGGAGATGTTTGAATAACGTTGCAGATTTGCGACGTTTTTGACCCCGTCCCATTCATTCCTTATGGGAAATTTTTCGCAGTTTTTCGCGTCTTACGACGCGAAAAATTCGAATTTCGAAAATCTGAATGATAGCATACCGAGTCAGATCGAGACGCACGTTTTGATATATTTTTTGTTTGTGTGCGACAAACGGTGCGGGACTAGTTAGCTGCCAAAAACGAGCGGGAGGATGAAAAATATTATTATTATTACTAGACAATTCCCCGCCGGGGAATCGCGAGAGTGGGCTGTGCGCTTTGCCCCGTGACGAAAAAACTACGAAAGCTAGAGCAAAAGTTGAATTCCACGTTGATAATTTGGACTTGTATCTACATTTTAAAGTTCGAATGGTGTTCCTAGGTCAATGTATGCCAGAGAGAGAGAGAGAGAGAGAGAGAGAGAGATAGACAGATAGAGAGAGACAGATAGAAAGATAGAGAGCGACAGAGAGTCAGAGAGAGACAGATAGAGAGAGAGACAGACAGACAGATAGAGATATATGTATAGACAGACAGATAGAGAGAGAGAGATAGAAAGATAGAGAGAGAGAGACAGAGAGAGAGAAGGACAGACAGAGAGAGAGAGAGAGAGAGACAGATAGATAGAGAGACAGAGGCAGACAGACAGAGAGAGAGAGAGAAAGACAGAGAGATAGAGAGACAGGGAGAGACAGAGACAGAGACAGACAGATAGAGAGAGAGAGAGACAGAAAGATAGAGAGAGAGAGGCAGACAGATACAGACAGACAGAGACAGACAGATAGAGAGAGAGAGACAGACAGAAAGAGACAGACAGATAGAGAGAGATAGAGAGAGACAGATAGAGAGAGACAGACAGTCAGATAGAGAGAGAGAGAGACAGACAGATAGAGACAGACAGATAAAGAGAGATATATGCATAGACAGACAGATAGAGAGAGAGAGACAGACAGACTGTCTGTGCTTGCCCAGCTGATCTCGGTTGCCACGGTGATCGTGCTGACACCCCCCCCCCCGCTAACGGACTGGGGACAGCTGTCTTCTCAGCCCTTTCAGCCTCACATGCAGGACGTCAAACCGGTGCCATATCTTCAAAACCGTACATGATAGCAGCAAAATTTTTTCACGGTCAAGCCAGAAATGCCTTAAAGAACAAGCTCACCAAGTTTCGTGGTCCTTGTGTCAGAAATGTGGTAACGGGAGCGATCTCAAAAAGGGTGCAGTTTCGAAAAACCTCTTCCCGATTAACATTGGAGTGAATGGAGCCAGTGAGAGCTCCTCTGGTCGGTCAGAGGCAGATAATTCAAAAACCGTAAATCCGACCGAAAAAGCGGACACACTGTGAGAGAGAAGACAAGTGTGGCTACAACTCTGGAAAATATCACTGTTTTTGAGCGTAATTTGTGGCCGGGATCGTCACGGAAAGAGAAAATTTCTGAGGTTTTTTTTGAGTCTCTCTCACTCTGTCAGTTGGTCTCCTGCACTCTGCTGCGCGAACATTCCGCCATACACACTCATTGAAAACCCTGAATTTTCCCCAAATCACTCATCATGGTTAAAGGGTCACAGTTCAAAAACTATACATCGTAGGAAAAAAGTTCAAATACAACTTAAATAGACGAGACCTGTGCCTACGTTTTAAAGTTGGAATGGTGTTTCTAGGCGAAAGTATGCCCGAGCAGGAGATGTTTGAAAAACGTTGCAGATTTGCGACATTTTTGACCTCGTCCCATTCATTCCTTATGGGAAATTTTTCGCAGTTTTTCGCGTCTTACGACGCGAAAAATTCGTATTTCAAAAATCTGAATGATAGCATACCGAGTCAGATCGAGACGCACGTTTTGATATATTTTTTGTTTGGGTGCGACAAACGGTGCGAGACAAGTTAACTGCCAAAAAATCACGGGAGGATGAAAAATAATAACTAGACAATTCCCCGCCGGGGAATTGCGAGAGTGGGCTGTGCGCTTTGCCCCGTGACGAAAAAACTACGAAAGCTAAGGGTAAAGTATGATATCACATTGATAATTTGGAGTTTTATCTACATTTTAAAGTTTGAATGGTGTGTCTAGGTCAACGTATGCCAGAGCAGGAGATGTTTGAAAAATGTTGAAGATTTGCGACTTTTTTTTACCTTGTCCCATTCATTCCTTATGGGAGATGTTTGGTAGTTTTTCGCGTCTTACGACGCGAAAAATTGATATTCTGGAAAACTGAATGATAGCATACCGAGTCAGATCGAGCCGCACGTTTTGATGTATTGTTTGTTTGTGTGTGCTTAACGGTGTGGGACGAGTTAGCGACAGAAAAACTGGCTCTCAATGTACAGTGGATTGTAAAATAAACAGAGAGATAGAGACAGAGACAGACAGGTAGAAAGAGAGACAAACAGATGGATAAAGAGAAACAGAGACAGACAGAGAGAAAGACAGAGACAGACAGATAGAGAGAGAGAGAGAGAGAGATAGAGAGAGAGGCAGACAGACAGATACAGAGAGATATATATATAGAGAGAGAGAGACAGACAGATAGAGAGAGAGACAAACAGAAAGAGAGAGAGAGAGACAGACAGATAGAGAGAGAGAGAGAGAGACAGACAGAGACAGACAGACAGACAGATAGAGAGAGAGAGAGAGAGAGAGAGAGATATGTATAGACAGACAGATAGAGAGAGAGAGAGAGACAGACAGACAGACAGAGACAGACAGACAGAGAGAGAGAAACAGACCGATATATATAGAGAGAGAGATAGAGAGAGAGAGAGATAGACAGATAGAGAGAGACAGATAGAAAGATAGAGAGAGAGACAGACAGACAGATAGAGATATATGTATAGAGAGACAGATAGAGAGAGAGATAGAAAGATAGAGAGAGAGACAGAGAGAGAGAAGGACAGACAGAGAGAGAGAGAGAGAGAGAGAGAGAGAGAGATAGATAGAGAGACAGAGGCAGACAGACAGAGAGAGAGAGAGAAAGACAGAGAGATAGAGAGACAGGGAGAGACAGAGACAGACAGATAGAGAGAGAGAGAGAGACAGAAAGATAGAGAGAGACAGATAGAGAGAGACAGAAAGATAGAGAGAGAGAGGCAGACAGATACAGACAGACAGAGACAGACAGATAGAGAGAGAGACAGACAGACAGATAGAGACAGACAGATAGAGAGAGACAGATAGAGAGAGACAGACAGTCAGATAGAGAGAGAGAGAGACAGACAGATAGAGACAGACAGATAAAGAGAGATATATGCATAGACAGACAGATAGAGAGAGAGAGACAGACAGACTGTCTGTGCTTGCCCAGCTGATCTCGGTTGCCACGGTGATCGTGCTGACCCCCCCCCCCCCCCCCCCCCCGCTAACGGACTGGGGACATCTGTTTTCTCAGCCCTTTCAGCCTCACATGCAGGACGTCAAACTGGTGCTATATCTTCAAAACCATACATGATAGCACCAAAATTTTTTCACGATCAAGCCAGAAATGCCTTAAAGAACACGCTCACCAAGTTTCGTGGTCCTCGTGTCCGAAATGTGGTAACACGAGCGAGTTGAAAAAGGGTGCAATTTCGAAAATCCTCTTCGCGATTAACATTGGAGTGAATGGAGGAAGTGAGAGCTGCTCTGGTCGGTCAGAGGCAGATAATTCAAAAACCGTAAATCCGACCGAAAAAGCGGACACATTGTGAGAGAGAAGACAAGCGTGGCTAAAACTCTGGAAAATATCACTGTTTTTGAGCATAATTTGTGGCTGGGATCGTCACGGAAAGAGAAAATTTCTGAGTGTTTTTTTGAGGCTCTCTCACTCTGTCAGTTGGTCTCCTGCACTCTGCTGCGCGAACATTCCGCCATACACACTCATTGAAAACCCTGAATTTTCCCCAAATCACTCATCGTCGTTAAAGGGTCAGAGTTCAAAAACTATACATCGTAGGAAAAAAGTTCAAATACAACTTAATTAGTCGAGACTTGTGCCTACGTTTTAAAGTTAGAATGGTGTTTCTAGGCGCACGTATGCCAGAGCAGGAGATGTTTGAATAACGTTGCAGATTTGCGACGTTTTTGACCCCGTCCCATTCATTCCTTATGGGAAATTTTTCGCAGTTTTTCGCGTCTTACGACGCAAAAAATTCGAATTTCAAAAATCTGAATGATAGCATACCGAGTCAGATCGAGACGCACGTTTTGATATATTTTTTGTTTGTGTGCGACAAACGGTGCGGGACTAGTTAGCTGCCGAAAAAGAGCGGGAGGATGAAAAATAATAAGAAGAAGAGGCGCGAGGAATAACAATAGTGGG
Organism: Acanthopagrus latus; assembly: GCF_904848185.1. Taxonomy (NCBI): domain Eukaryota; kingdom Metazoa; phylum Chordata; class Actinopteri; order Spariformes; family Sparidae; genus Acanthopagrus; species Acanthopagrus latus. Next base: position 7,438,918 of record NC_051042.1, on the reverse strand, counting down.
CTGTGCTTCGCACAGCCCACTATGGACACCCTATAGCAGAGCTATAGAGGTGTCCATAGTGGGCTTGCGAGCACAGCCCACTAACTAGACAATTCCCCGCCGGGGAATCGCGAGAGTGGGCTGTGCGCTTTGCCCCGTGACGAAAAAACTACGAAAGCTAAGGCAAAAGTATGACATCACGTTGATAATTTGGACTTGTATGTACATTTTACAGTTCGAATGGTGTGTCTAGGTCAACGTATGCCAGAGCAAGAGACGTTTGAATAATGTTGAAGATTTGCAACTTTTTTGACCTCGTCCCATTCATTCCTTATGGGAGATGTTTGGTAGTTTTTCGCGTCTTACAACGCGAAAAATTGATATTCTGGAAAACTGAATGATAGCATACCGAGTCAGATCGAGCCGCACGTTTTGATGTATTGTTTGTTTGTGTGCGCTCAACGGTGTGGGACGAGTTAGCAACAGAAAAACTGGCTCTCAATGTACAGTGGATTGTAAAATAAACAGAGAGATAGAGGGAGAGACAGACAGACAGACAGACAGACAGACAGACAGACAGACAAACAGATGGATAAAGAGAAACAGAGACAGACAGAGAGAAAGACAGAGACAGACAGATAGAGAGAGAGAGAGAGAGAGAGAGAGAGGCAGACAGACAGATACAGATATATATATATATATAGAGAGAGAGAGAGACAGACAGATAGATAGAGAGAGAGACAAACAGAAAGAGAGAGAGAGAGAGAAAG